>NW_023418133.1:6793-9794 GCF_002922805.2 Oryzias melastigma | reverse complement strand
ACATGCTAGCGAGTAAGAAAGGGGATAAAATGAGTGGAAAAGCTGAACCAAGTAAAAAAAACGAAGACCTACCACTACCACACGGAGTGGGAGGAGGACTTCTTTTTCACAATGTCATTTTAAAAGTGCGTTTGCCTCATCTGTCAGTCTACAATTGCTTTACCGAAGAAGGGAAATGTGGAGCGCCACTTTCGGACTGTTCATAAAAGCTATGACACCAACTTCCCGCTGAAAAGCGAGCTGAGAAGGAGAAAGGTGAAGGAACTAAAATCCCAGCGGTCCGGACAGCAGTCATTTTTCACACAGATAACTTCAAAGGCAATGACAGCTACTGAAGCATCGTTCCGGGTGAGTCGCTTCATCGTTAAAAACAAGAAATCCTTCCAGGATGGAGAGATGATAAAAGAAGCATTTGTTGAAGCAGCCGGCTCGTTGTTCAGAGACTTTAAAAACAAACCAGAAATACTAGCTTCGATCAAAGCTCTCCAGCTATCAAGAAGTACAGTAACACGGCGCAGTGAAGCCATGGCTGAGGATTTGACCCAGCAACTTTGGAAGGACATCACAGATTGTGAGTGTTTCTCACTGCAGATGGACGAGTCTACAGACATCAGTGACACAGCACAATTGTGTATTTTTATTCGGATGGTGTTTACTGACATGACTGCAAAAGAGGAGCTGTTAACAGAACTGCCCATGAAAGAACACACGCGGGGAGAGAGAATATTTCAGTCTTTCAAAAACTTTATCGAGAAAACCCACCTCCCAGTCAGCAAATTGGTGTCAATCACCACGGATGGCGCACCCGCCATGGTTGGCCGCTCGAATGGTTTTATCCCCAAGTGCAGGGAAGACGATGATTTTCCGGACTTCCTCAATTACCACTGTATTATACACCAACAAGCATTAGGTGCAAAAATGCTCAACATGAAAGAGATAATGGATGTGTCAACGAAGATCGCCTGTTCTATTCGGGCCAGATCTCATCAAAGACAGCTGTTCCGTGCACATCTGGAGACGGCTGAGTGCGACCACTCAGAGTTGTTGTTGTTGCACACCAACGTGAGATGACTAAGTCGGGGGAAATTCCTGCAAAGATTTCGAGAGCTGTTGCTGGAGATCAAGGAGTTTTTCCGTGAAGGAGAACGTGCAGATTATAGCCAATTAAATGACCATCAGTGGGTGCTGGACTTGGCATTTTTAACCGATCTGACCAGCATGCTGAATGACTTTAATCTAGAGCTGCAAGGAAAGGACAAAACTGTGATCAATATGATCAGCTCAGTTAATGCTTTCAAACGCAGAATGCAACATCTCTCCTCAAAGCTCCACCGCCACGATTTGGCAAACTTCCAGAATCTCGCAGCAGAGCTGGAGACACAAGAGCCGTCATGTGCGCAGCTTGACAGTGCACGCTACATAAAGCAAATTGACAGTTGTCTGTCAGAGTTTGACCGACGCTTTCAAGACTTTGCTATACTCGAGCCAGTCGCTACATTCATGTGCTACCCTTTCCAGGAAGATGCTAAGGTTGTTTCACTGGCATCAAAAGTTGCAACACTGTTTCACCTGAACTCTTCTGGAGTGGAGGATGAGATTCTGACACTTCAAGTCGACATTGAGCTGAAGGCCAGAGCTCATGGACAATTCTGGAACTTACTCACAGAGGACAAGTACCCCAACATCAGAAAATGTGCTACCTTCTTGACTGCATTATTTGGCTCCACTTATTTATGCGAGTCAGCCTTTTCCCACATGAAGCTCATCAAGTCCAAGTACCGTTCCACCATGACTGATGAGCATCTGCAAGTCTGCTTGAGGCTGGCTATCAGCAGTTACTGTCCGGACTATGCATCCCTGGCTAATTCCATTCAGTGCAAGTCATCAGAGATGTCATGGAGCAACCTGCTGCTACCGTCTCCAGTCACCAGAGGGAACGCTCACCAGAGTTCTGAGCTCACCACCTGCCATTACCTGGACTCATCAGCTCAGCTGTTCCCCATCACCTCATCACCTCCTCAGCTCATAGTTTGGCTCCACACTTCACTCTCTGCGAAGCTTTGTTTGTGCCACCCTGCCTGCAACTGAGCGTTTACTCCTGACCTGATCTTCTGCCTCTGACCCCGCTACTCTGATTGCCTGCCGCCTGCCCCTGACCCTCGCCTGGACTCTGACTCCTCTTCTCGCTCGTCTCGGATGATCCCATGCCCGTGTATGACCTCTGCCTGTCTGACCCTGCTTATTCTGTGGACTGTTAATAAACCTGCTGCACGTGGAACCAGCTGTCTGCCTGTTTGTGACAAGAGTAAGGTAATGACAAAAAAAAATGTTGTATTATGCAATATAGGTTGATCCAGTAATGCAAGGTACACCAGCATATACTGTACATATAAAAATAATTCTCAATATATTTATAAATAATGTGTTTTGCATTTTTAGTGGGGGGTAGATCATTTTGACTCGGTCATGTCTAGCTCTCAGGTTGAATGAGAATCTTCATTGTCTTGTCCAATATATTTTCTTTAAAAAAAACAATCAGAGAATAAGCAAGGTCAGAAACAGAAGATCAGGTCCAGATGGAGACACTCAGTAATGCAGGCAGGGAGTCACAAAGCAAAACTTCAAGCTGTGAGCTGCTTAAGAAACAGGTGACTGATTGTCAGATTGGAGTCGGGTGAGCTGCATCCAGGGAAGGTGCACTGGGGCTGCTGGGAGGTGTAGTTAGCTTAGTACTCTAAAGATGCCTTCCGCCGGTGACCAGAGGGGAGACAGATCTCTGACTCCTGACATTTCTACATAGCTCACCTTCAAGAGGATTCTCTCTAGCTCAAATAAAACGAAATAGTGGCTAGTTAATAAACAGAATATTGAAGTACAGTTTCAGCATGTTTAAACAAAAATACTTTGCAGCATTCATATGTAGCAGGATGAAATGAGCTGCACCTGCTACACAGGTGTTGGCAATCCAGGGGATTGCCAAAGGGGTGTGGTGGAGCCAATA
>NW_023418133.1:0-5481 GCF_002922805.2 Oryzias melastigma | reverse complement strand
TTTAATAAAACTATTTATTGAACTGGAACCACGTCTTGGCTGCTTGGGAAAGAATCTACGTGTCCTTTATCAGGACTTCCCTTTGGGTCCCCCGGACCCTCCATTCCGGGGTGGCGTTGTTTTCGTTTGGGTCATACCCTCTGAAAATCCACTTTGCCACACATAAACAATTAACAAAGGAAAAGGTACTTTTGATCAGAAATAAAATAACGATGGCCTTGGACTAAAAAATATGTTTAATATGTTCAACAAAACAACATTACAGTTGGTAATTAACAGAATACATTACAGGTAAACACTGAACTACTGTATAATGTTAGTCAAATGTTATATTCTCTGAACTTTAATATAGTATATAATTAACTTGATTCTGTTTAGCCCAAGTCAAACTACTTACTGAACAGAATCATGAAATACAGTGTTTAAACAAAAGGGTTGAAAGCTTTGGTAAACAATTAAGAAAAGAGGGTGCGTCTGATCAGAAATAAAATACTTATGTCTTTTACGTCCTGAGAATAAATTTATCTAGTTAGAATTAACAGTATTTATTTTAGTTGGCCTTTAAACAGAAGTAGTCACAAGAAAAAAATCAACCATAACATTCTGAGTCCAATGTTACTGATATTTATTGCAAATGTGCATGTTCTTATCAAAGAGGGTCCTGGGAAAAGGAAGAGATTCAGTCCAACAATATTTGTTCACTACTTCCTCCTGAGCCGTTGTACACACTGACATGGTCAGCTGTTGTTGCTGGGGTTCAGCACTCGAGTCACTCTTACCCAGCAAACTATAGCAGGATGATGAAAAGGCTTTCGTTTTTGGGCTGGGACTATAAAGTTCCTCACCCTCAACATTCTCAGGGGGCTTCTCTGTTCCCAAAAGTTATTCCTCTTGCCTGACCTAAATCAAAAACAATAATGAGTGTGTATATTTATATCTATACTATATATATATGTGTGTGTGTGGGTGGAGGGGGGGTGTTTTTACTTATATATGTATATATATATATATATATTTGAATACATACATATTGATTGATTGGTTCATTTTAAGCATGATTGAAAAATAAAGGACAAAACACAATTATTTTAAATTCATTGCAGAAACAGATGCATTGATTAGAAAATAGAAAAGAAACAAAAATAAAACACACTTATGTCACATTTGGTTCATTCATTTTTGTGATAATTCACTAAAGTAAGTCGCACTGGGCGCACTGGATTATAAGGCGCACTGTCGGTTTTTGAGAAAATTGAAAGCTTTTATGTGCGCCTTATAGTGGGGAAAATATGGTACATGCATAACTATTTCTATATATATATTTACGTACATACATGTATACTTATATATATATTAGGGCTGTGAATGTTCACGCATTTAAAAAAAAAACTGGATGTCAGAAAAAAATATCAAATAGCAGAGCTCATAGGAGAGAAATTCTTATTTTGACTCGGACTTTGATATACATAACTTGTGACTTGACTCGGACTTTAGCCCTCTGACTCGGAAAGACTTGCTATTTTTCCCCTAAATCCACGGATTATAAAGTATATTATAAAGTATATCGAGAAAAACCCGCGCACCACGGTCTCTCTGTCTGTGTATGTTTACATCCGTGTGTGTCGGCCCAACATCCAATCAAATTAGAGCCACATTTGATTGATGTGACAGCCCAGCCAATCAAATTACAGAAAACAAAGCCCCGCCTCCCCTTTAAAACCGCGATTTCCTGCCGGTGTTTTTAGGTCTGGCATAAAAGTTTACAGATCGTCAACAACAAACGGTTTGCAGTTCACAGAGCATGTGGATATAAGGATTACTCACAGAGATTCAACATCAACCAACTTCATCTGACTGTAGGAGCAGCAAAATCAAGTAAGTTCTGAGTGAAAGCTGACGCTAGCTTAGCGGCTAACCGCTAGCTGCAGATAAATGAATGGGAGGTGAACGCAGTAGCACTTTGACACTGCGCAGCTCGGTATAATCACAGAGTGACAACAGGGGATTTGGACATTTCCACCGCTCAGATCTTTACCTGGGATCTGGGCGGGACGCGAGTGATCATAGCGGTACAGCAGGGCTGCTGTGGACCCGGGCTCGGTTGTTTCCTGATAGAAATCCAGCAAACGTATTATAGAATTCACGGAGATGCTGCATGAGGGTTCTTTCTTTCCATATTTTTCGGTGAACCACTTTTGCTGCTTTATGCTTTGTGGTGTGTTTCAGAGAAAAAAAGCATCCTCTTTCTCTGGGGGTCACATTCCCTCTTGAATATTTGCTGTTCCTTCCTTTTTCATTGACAAAATATTTACATTTACTGCTTCATGGGTTTTTAGTTTGCATGTCTTTATTTTAGTGTTTCACCTGCTATATAAAAAAGAGATTTGTCCACCATAAATACAATTTATTTGATTATAATGAATGTAATCATGAATACTCATAATCTCTGTATTCAGAGTATTTCCTTTTCTAGTACTGCGTGAACAAAGTAGTATTTTGTGCATAGCTTTGCAATATATATTTATACATAACATTTCATGTGAATAGTCACTTTCTAAATATATGTACCAATATATACATGCATACACCACATTTAGTTTTACACTAGGCATTTTTGTTTTGAATCCTACTTTTCTGTCTTGAATACATAATTTAACTTAACTCCTGTTAACTTAATGTGAGATATTTTGACAGTAAGTTAACAGAAATTTTGTACTGAATACAAAAAAAATAGTTTTCCAAACAACAAAAAAAAAATTCACAACAGAAATGTTAAACATAAACCTACATATAGTATTCATATATTTTGTTTTGTTTTTTGGAGTCAAACTAAACCACTCTGCATTTTATGTTCTTCCTCAGTTCTTCTTCTTTTATCTGCTCTGTTTATAAAAAACATGCTGATATGAAACAGAATCATAATTTGATAAATAGACTGGTTTATTAATTTAGACTGAGAGAGTCAGTACCTCATCACCCACAGGCTTAAGTGCACATCACTGGTCTGTAGTGAGGGGATTTAAAGGGACCATACCATGAAAAACCAACTTTTTGAGCTTTTATGTGTATTTTAATGTTCATTCCTCACATAAAGAACTCCAAAGTGGTATTTTGATTCATTCATTCATTTCTGAGTACCATAAATCCTCTACAAACTGCACTGTTAGCAGCAGCCCCTCCCATACCCACGAAAACGAGCGGGTCCTCATGATCTGATGTCACAGAGTGAGACCGCCCCTTTCAGGAAGAGTCTGCTCTGATAGCTCCGCCCCCAGTCTAACACCAACACCCAATTTCTCCACAGAGCTAATGATGATCAGCAAAAAAACTTTCATTTCAGATTCAGAATATCGTATATCTTCCAGTTGTGTTCTGTCTTGAATAAATTCCAGCTCAAACAGTTTGTTACTTTAGATGCGGGACTCCTTTAAGACCCCCCCATTGGGCACAGTCGTCGAGTGTATTTTTGTTGTGAAGAAATGTAGCGATGGCTGGGCCTACTAAGTGCAGATATGGTATGTGCATCCATCTTTGAAAAAAAATTGATATTTATTTTTGAAGGAAAAAACGAATACACACTGCTGGCTCTAGAATGAAATCAAATGGGCGGCAGCCACACGCAGCAGCAGGCGAAGCCTCAGGAATTTAGTTGTTTTACTTCCGGGTAGGACAAAAACTAAAGAAAATAGCTGGTAGTATTTCATAAATGTGTTTTGTGTTCCAAATGTGATCTATGATCATATATATGGATATAGTTCACTCTGAAAGGCTTAAGAAAATCATGGTATGACCCCTTAAATATCCAGACTACCCTGGTTCCCTGCTGTCTCCATCTTACCACATTTCAAATGTGGGGAAACTGCGTTTTTGTTATAGATAAACTATTTTGGATTTTTGAGGTGGGGATGCATCAACTCAGTGGGATTTTAGCTAAAATGCTTGTAAAATACAGTTCATAAAAGCAAACATGATCTGTGTAATTAATATTACATTGTTTTATAAATGACTTGAAATGACTTGAAACATTAATAGTAGGACTTGTGACTCGACTTGAGACTTGTTGGTCATGACTTGTGACTCGACTTGGGACTTGAGTGCTTTTGACTTGGGACTTGACTCAGACTTGCAAAATGATGACTTGGTCCCACCTCTGGTATTTTCATTCAAAAACATGTTTATTAGTTTGTTGGCAAGTTTTATTCTTGTTTTTTTTTGTAAAATTACACCTAAAACTTTAATTCTTTTGTAAAAACAGTTTGCTAAACATTTTTAGGGTTTCAACAACAAAAAAAATTTCCAGATGGAATTTTCTGTTTTTGCATAATTTTATGTCTAGTTTGTGAATAAAACATGGGAAAAGACCAAATAAAGGTAGTGTCACATAGGAGAGGTTGTGCTGATTAAAATGTTATCAAATAAGCAAGCAGGTAGTCTTTCAAATTGAAAATACAGAGGTAAATTCAAAAGTAGACAAAAACAGAGTTTTAGGCCCGAGGTTAATAAACGTTCTAAATGTACAATTTTGCATGTGATTTTCTATTGTGATTATTTGCAGACAGTAAGTGGCTGGCAAATATTGTAGCTATGTACATTTTTTTTTAAACTATTTATTTTTTTACATTTTATTTATTATTCTTAAGCAAAGGAGAAGTGCTCACTATCACACATTTAGACAGATTTGTGAACAATGTTTGAGAGAAATGGTAATATTGTGCATCTGGATTGAATTTTAGATCTTTAAGTCCATCTCATGAAAAATGGGAGCAAAAACAAAAGTGCTGCGTTTATATTTTTGTTGCGTGTATATACATATATATATGGGGGCTGTAACCTCCAAACTGGAGGAGTGGCTACAGCAGATGCCTGGAAAGACCTCAGACATCTCAGTCCAGAAAAGCGCAGTGCTAGCAACAGTTGGGATACTTCGCAAGACCCTCAAGCCCCCCCCCCAAGCTAAAGGTGAAAGGGGGTTTATACACACATATATATATATATATGGAATATGGATAGATATATATAAATATATAGTTTTATAGACATAGACAGATATGAGGCCAGACGGATAAGCAGGCTGTTCGCAAATCCACCTGCAAAAGTGTACGCTCAGTGGCAGGGTCAAAGTAGCAGAGCAGACACACCAAGGCTGAAAACTGAACGGAATTGGAAAAGTATATGGGAGAAAGAGACAGCACATAACAGCAATGTTCAATGGCTGGCCTCTCAGAGGAAAGAGCAAAGCAGCCTCCCTGAACAGAACCCAGTAACCATCACAGTGGCAGACATCCATGAAAGAGTCTCAGGTATGAAGAACTGGACAGCACCGGGCCCTGACATGATACACACCTACTGGCTTAAGAAACTCACGACACTCCATGAGCGCCTGGCAGGACAAATAAATCAAATACTGAGAGATGCGACTCACCCTGAATGGCTAACAGAAGGGCAAATAATCCTGATCCAGAAGGATCCCTCAAAGGGTGC
>NW_023418132.1:31517-31851 GCF_002922805.2 Oryzias melastigma | reverse complement strand
TATTAATACTTAACAAGCACACCTTAATATAAAGCGTTACCAAATACAGTTTTCTTTTCCTTATTTTAAACCCTTAACAATAGAAGTTATAGAATGTCAAACACAGAGAAAGCATCTGAACTCATCTACTGTCCAACACTTGTGTCGAACATTAGCTCGGTCGTCAGCAACGCTGCTTCCCACTGCGGAGTTGGCGAGTTCCATTCCTGGCTACGGAAATTGTTTTTACGCCTAACAAAAATAATTTGGCGAATATTTCTTAAGTCTTGAGAATGAAAATTAAATAAATGCTTCTTTAACATATGCCAGGCAGCTACAGTTTCTTTTTTAGCGT
>NW_023418132.1:21869-31477 GCF_002922805.2 Oryzias melastigma | reverse complement strand
CGGAGATTACTGGTTAAATTAGTAACAGATCAAAAACCATTCCTTACTCAACAAGTGATAAAATAACCTTCCTGACATTATTTATTCATTATTAGAAATGATTCAAATAACTGCAGATATTTTCTCTCCGTTTTATCGCTGCAGCTGTGTTGCTTTTCTTGCAGAAAATGCGCTCCTATAGTCGCATATGCTTGAAGGAACTTATCAATTTCCGTCGCCGGAAGTACGAAACTCAGGTGTTTGCTCCCGTTGCCACGGTGAATCGTGCTGTCTTTGCTCCATTGATCAGGGCTTTTAATGGTCGCGACGCTCGCACCTGATTCTGGTTCTGACAACTTCAAGTTGATTGAATCAAACATTTTCAGCTGTTCTGAAACCGAAAACCCTGAGTTTGAGAATTTTGAGTCCAGTGAATCTAAGTTCAGGTTTGAACTCTAAATTTGTTGAACCTGCTTCTTGGAACGGGCCCCTGGGTTCCCTACCCCTGGTGTAAAACAATGTAAACATTTGTGAGCAGCAGTATGGTTTCATTCCAAGAAAGAGCACTACTGATGCAATATTTGCTTTGAGGATGTTGATAGAGAAGTACAGAGAAGGTCAGAGAGAGCTCCACTGTGTCTTTGTAGATCTGGAGAAAGCTTATGACAGAGTGCCCAGAGAGGAACTATGGTATTGTATGAGGAAGTCTGGAGTGACAGAGAAGTATATCCGAGCAGTGCAGGACATGTATGAGGGCTGTAAGACAGAGGTCCTCCCTCATGATTTGGTCTGCAGCTCCTGCATCCTTACTGCAGCTAACTCTTCACATCTGCTGAACCAGTAAAGTCCAGTTTCTGACTCACAGACTCTGGTTCACATTGGAAACTGATTCACACAGAGGAATGTCCTCAGAAGGAACCTAGTTAATCATTCAAGAGAACAGAAGACTGAGATATTCTTCCACTCTGGACCACTGATCTCCTGATAGAAGCATTAAAGTAGTCCAGGTGAGGAATCATCTAGAATTTATTCAGTTTCTTTATTAATTGGTCTGCATGACTGAAGTTGTGTCTCAACTGATATTTTCAGAAGACATTTATGGCGCTGGAGTTTTGTTTCCCCACATCATCTAATCAGAACAAACCTGCTTATGATTTTCATTCTTCCTGACTGTAATTTTAAAAATATTAAGTTTAGTTATTGAGTGGAACTATAAACATAGTGATTCTTTTGACCCTTTAGCCCCGCCCCCAGTCTTGTATAAAAACTACCTGCAGAGGCTCTTCTATCTACCCAGCAAAGATTTTGTCTTTAGAAGCATACGGACTGAGAACCAAAAGCTGACCTAAAAACTATGTGAAATGAAAGACCTGGTGCTGATCCAAGCTCAGTAAATAAGCACCAGAACCAGGTCTGTTTGAAAATCCTGTCAGTCCATCATAGTTTGACCTCCTCAAACCTTTTCATAAGGAGCTGCTGCTCTATGGATCAGAAATGTGCTGCAATTGTTCATTCAGTCATTCATCTTCTTGGCCACTTTGTCACTTTCGGAGTCGCCAGTGCCGGAGCCTAATCCAGCTACTGATTGGCAAAGGCAGGGTTCACCATGGAAGGGTTGCCAGTTTGTCGCAGGGCCTCAACAACACACCCATTCACCCCTAGGGGTAATTTGGAATCACCAATGAACCTATGAAGCATTTTTTTGGACAGCCGGAGTCCCTGGAGAAAACCCACGCATGCTCGCGACGACATGCAAGCTCCACACAGAAAGGTCCCCAGTTGGTCCTTCTGTTTTAAACCCCCTGCATGGATTTGAACCAGGGCCTTCTTGCTGTGAGACAAGAGTGCTGAACGTGCAGCATTTGTTTGTCTTTTTAAATCTGCAGTTTTTGGATTGATTCATGTTTTCTTTCAAAGAACACAAAGAACATGAACTTATCCCAGAAATCTACACCTGGATGGACTCAGGTTCTCATTTTTAGTCTGGTGTGAAAAACCCAGGATAACATTTGTAACCATCAGGTAAAGAAAAAAGCAGGATTTTTAACTCTAGCAGATTGTTGTGATTTTTTTACAATGTATGCAACAGTCATCTGCTGTTTCTTCTTTTCTGACATATATCTGACGCTTTCTACTGAGAAAGAGGAAAAACAGAAAACCTGGAAAAACAGATGAATGAAATCTGACCTGAGACTCTCCAGTTTACAGTGTGGACTCTCCAGTCCAGCAGACAGAAGCTTCACTCCTGAATCCTGCAGGTTGATGTAACTCAGATCCAGATCTCTGAGTCTGGAGGACTGAGAACTGAGAACTGAAGACAGAGCTGCACAGCTTCTCTCTGACAGATTANGAGAACTGAAGACAGAGCTGCACAGCTTCTCTCTGACAGATTACAATCACTCAGTCTGAAGAAAACAAAGACAGACAGCAGTTATTGAATCTTTGATTTCTCCACTCAGATTAATTTGTTCACTGAAGATGATTTTCATGAGAGTTCTTACAGAGATTTGTTGGAGGCTTTGATCACTGGCAGCAGCCTCAAAAGAGCCTCATCTGAACGAGAGTATTTCTTCAGGTCAAACTCTTCCAGATCTTCTTCTGATGACAGTAAGATGAAGACCAGAGCAGACCACTGAGCAGGAGACAGTTTATCTGTGGAGAGACGTCCTGAACTCAGGAACTGTTGGATGTCCTTCACTAGAGAACCATCATTCAGTTCATTCAGACAGTGGAACAGGTTGATGCTTTTCTCTGTAGACTGATTCTTACTGATCTTCTCCTTGATGAACTGGACTGTTTCCTGATTGGTCTGTGAGCTACTTCCTGTCTGAGTCACCAGACCTCGTAGGAGACTCTGATTGGTCTGCAGTGAAAGACCCAGGAGGAAGCGGAGGAACAAGTCCAGGTGTCCGTTTGGACTCTGTAAGGCTGCATTCACAGCACTCTGGTAGAACTGGACTGGACTGCTTTGTCTTTTTCTAAAGATCTTAAAACGTTTCTGCTGTTCTTCCTCCATGAGGTTGAGTCCAGAGTTGATGAAGGTCAGGTGGACATGAAGAGCAGCCAGAAACTCCTGAACACTCAGATGGATGAAGCAGAACACCTTGTCCTGGTACAGGCCTCTCTCCTCTCTAAAGATCTGTGTGAACACTCCTGAGTACACTGAGGCTGCTCTGATATCGATGCCACACTCTGTCAGGTCGGATTCATAGAAGATCAGGTTTCCTTTCTGCAGCTGCTCAAAAGCCAGTTTTCCCAGAGACTCCATCATCTTCCTGCTCTCTGGACTCCAGTGAGGATCTGTCTCAGCTCCTCCATCATACTTGATCTTCTTGACTTTGGCCTGAACCACCAGGAAGTGGATGTACATCTCAGTCAGGCTCTTGGGCAGCTCTCCTCCCTCTCTGCTCTTCAGCAGATCCTCCAGAACTGTAGCAGTGATCCAGCAGAAGACTGGGATGTGGCACATGATGTGGAGGCTTCGGGATCTCTTGATGTGGGAGATGATCCTGCTGGCCTGCTCTTCATCTCTGAATCTCTTCCTGAAGTACTCCTCCTTCTGTGGATCATTGAACCCTCTGACCTCTGTCACCATGTCAACACACTCAGCAGGGATCTGATTGGCTGCTGCAGGTCGTGTGGTTATCCAGAGGCGAGCAGAGGGAAGCAGGTTCCCCCTGATGAGGTTTGTCAGCAGATCACCCACTGAGGTGGACTTTCTAGGGTCATTTAGGATCCGAGTCTTGTGGAAGTCCAGAGGAAGTCGACACTCATCCAGACCATCAAAGATGAAGACGACCTGGAAGTCTTCAAAGCTGCAGATTCCTGCTTCTTTGGTTTCAGGGAAGAAGTGATGAACAAGTTCCACCAAGCTGAACTTCTCCTCTTTCAGCACATTCAGCTCTCTGAAAGTGAATGGAAATGTGAAGTGGATGTTCTGGTTGGCTTTGCCTTCAGCCCAGTCCAGAGTGAACTTCTGTGTTAAGACTGTTTTCCCGATGCCAGCCACTCCCTTTGTCATCACGGTTCTGATTGGTTCTTGTCTTCCAGCTGGGAGTTGAAAGAGCTCTTCTTGTCTGATGCTGGTTTCTGCTCTGTCTGCTTTCCTGGATGCTGCTTCAATCTGTCTGACCTCATGTTCTTCATTCAGCTCTCCAGTTCCTCCCTCTGTGATGTAGAGCTCTGTGTAGATCTCATTCAGAAGGGTTGGGTTTCCTGCTTTAGTGATTCCCTCAAACACACACTGGAACTTCTTCTTCAGACCAGATTGGACTTTATGTCGACAAACTGCAGCAGGAGATCCTGAATGAAGACAACAAACAGAGTAAATAAACTCTCTGCAGCCTGAATGATGAGGGTTTGAATCCATGTGGTTCCATGTGTTGAGACATCAGTAAATCTTCATTTATCAGCAGCTGAAACCTTCAGAGAAATCCTCTTACTGCTCTGCAGTCGATCAGCCAGCTCCTCCTGCTTCATTCTCCTCAGGAAGTTCTCTGTGATCTTCATCAGTGACTCTCTGCTGCTCCTCTGCTCTTCATCTTCATCCTCCTCCTCATCCTCCCTCTGACTCAGAAGCTTCTGGATCTTCTTCAGCTCCTTCTTCACAAAAGTGACAATGTTGTCCTCCAGCAGCTGCAACAGAATTCTAGATGAATGAGCCAATCAGAGTGAAGTCATGGAGCCAAACATCAGCTCCATGTTGGACACACTGACAATCCACTGGTCTCCAAAGTGCAGCATGGAGATGACTGTGGACAGAATGATGGAAAAGCAGTTGTTGTTCATGTACAAACCAGAAAGATGGAATCCAGCTGTGTTTGATGCTGCTGGACAGACGGACTACTGGGAGTCTCTGAGCTCTGCTGGTCCACTCTGTGGAGAATCAGAACCATCAGATCCATTCTGTCTGTGCTGGGAGGATTCAAATAAAACTAACTTGAGTCAGATCAGTTCACAAAGTCACAGCTAGAATGTTACACAACCAAGTCAGTTCCTATTAACTTTACTGTAAAAAGACAACTTAAAAAACATTTAAACATACTTACAGTGACTTTGTTCCAAAATTTGTGGTTACATTTAATCAGACCCTCCAGGATTTTGCGACAGATATTTATGATTGTTGTGGTATCTAGTATCTGACCTGGTTTCTTCTGTTGGTAATGATCTGCTTTGTTTTGGAGAAGGTCCTCTCAGGTGTCTTTACAGTTATAGAGGCAGTTCTATTTAGAATTATTTTCCTGTAGACTCTACAGTCTGGCTTTTGTATTAAAGTCAAATGGTTCCAGAATTTCCTTCTTTTCCCAAAGTCTCTCTGTCTTTCTCTCAAACTCTGTTCATGTTGTGCTGCAGCTCTGTGTATGACTGCATGATTGACTGCTGTGCACCCAAGCGGTCAGTGCGCACACACCCCTAACCCACCCATCCCCACCGCACGTGCCCCCTCACGCAAACACGAATGTAATTATCATTCACGCCTGGCTTAAGGAGAAAAAAGACAGAGGGTTAATGAGAATTAATTTTAAAAAAAGAGCACTGATCCAAATGAAAGAGTCAGAAGATTAATAAATTGCAAAGCTACGTCGTCCCCCATGACTATTGTTCGGGTAGATTGGTTATATTTGCAGAAAAGCTGCAGTAAAAAGCTAAACTTGTTGGGTGCGCAACAAACCGTTGGATTTGCTTGAATTTGCATTAATGGTTATAGTCGCAAAATCATGGAGGGACTGATTTAATATACAAATTTACATTTATTTTAATCTTAAAATTGAATTCTCTCATTTTATTTTTTATTTTATAGTTGAATATTCAGATTTAGAGCCTCAAACCAGTGGATCATCAAGTCACTGAAGTGTCTTCACTGTCTTTGATCTAAATTTCAAGTAGCACTTCTAAAAGGGAGAACTCTGGTCCATGTCAAGACCTTGAAGAAATTCAACCAGTAACTTCTTCTGTTTTCGAAGCAGTTTCAGGAGCTTAATAGTTTTCAGGCTGCAGATATCTTGAAGGCAGTAAGACCATGTAACACTCAAAGCTTTTCTCTCAAAGTCCCACTAGATATTTTTTCTGCAGTAAATGGTCACGGAGAGCTGTGAATTCAACCAGACTTGTGGTTTCAAAAACTTGACTAAGTAACATCAGAGCTAGGAGTTTTATTTTGAAAATCCAATAAAAAGAGAAAGAATTCCCTCAGACTGTCACAGTTTTCAGTTATTTCTTGTAGCATTTTATCTCTCAGTCCTTATCGATAAAAAACAATTTGAGAGAGAAACACATCAACCTCAGTGTTACTGCTTTATGTTTCCTATGTAGGACCTAATTAAAGTTGAATGTTAAAATCCAACAACATGCTTTGGGATTATCTTTGTTTCTACTCAAATAATTAGCAACTAAAAGTAAAAGTTGGAAATGTTTCATGAGTCAATGGGATTGGTTCAAATTTAAAAGAAGAGAATTTGTAAATAAAACAAGTACAGATTCTCTAAGACTAAAAGGAGGAAAGCAACAGTAAACTCTAAATATGACGTAGAATCATTGAGAAAAGATGGATCTGTCAACAGATGAAGTTATTCATTCATTCATTCATTTTCCTGACCGCTTTGTCCCTTCTGGGGTCGCGGGGGTGCCGGAGCCTAACCCGGCTACTAGTAAGCGAAGGCGGGGTTCACCCTGGACAGGTCGCCAGTCTGTCACAGGGCGATGAAGTTATTAAATTAAATAAAAAGCTAAAGGTAAAATCTCATCCTCACTGAATCAAAGATGTGAAAAAAATGTTTTCCTTAATCTAGAAAAGCAGAAGTAACATCCATCCATCCATCTTCCAGACCGCTTCTTCCCTTTCGGGGTCGCGGGGGTGCCGGAGCCTATCCCGGCTGCTGATGGGCGAAGGACGGGGTACACCCTGGACAGGTCGCCAGTCTGTCTCAGGGCCTCAATCACACACCCATCCACTCTCACATTCACACCTAGGGGCAATTTAGAGTCACCAATTCACCTATGAAGCATGTTTTTGGACGGTGGGAGGAAGCCGGAGTCCCCGGTGAAAACCCACGCATGCACGGGGAGAACATGCAAACTCCACACAGAAAGGTCCCAGCCGGGATTCGAACCGGGGCCTTCTCGCTGTGAGGCGAGAGCGCTAACCACTGCGCCACCGTGCAGCCCGCAGAAGTAACAAAAAAAAGCAAATCATCAAATTAACAAAAATGAGTCTTAAAATTCTGGTTAACAGAGTAAAACATAACTTTTACAATATAAATCCAGATATTTAAATTACATCATTAAAGGCTGTAATTGAATTGTTGATTCTTAATTTCACCAGTTTATCAATAAAATTTTTACACATTTATGAAGAACATCAGAGAGACATTGTTAGATTGTTAAGATTGTATCTGAGCTGGTCATTGAGCAAAACGAATCAAGGGTTAATCACTTTAATTCCTACACCTATTAAGGGACACATTATAATGACATCACTGGAGGCCAATCACTTTATTGAATAATGTTTATTAAACATTAGCTCTGGTTTTCATGGACCTAAACAGAGGACTCAGAGATGTAGTGGATGATTGTCAGTCAGCATTAACATTATAAAAAACTATCATTAACATATTTGACAAAACAGTTTCTTTTCTGATCCAAACATTTATCCAGATCAGAAAATGTAGAAAGATTCATTTCTGTTTAAAGTTTCTCCAACATCTCTGATCTCAGAGACTCTCAGAAGATCAACTGAAAAGATCTGATCACACATGATGATCCAAGAGAGTCTGATCAGAGAGATCAAGAACTGAACCAGAACTCAAGTCATTAATCTGAAACTATTGATCATCTGAACTATTATCCAGACTCCTTTAACTCTGACAAACACTTACTGTTCCACTGCTGAACTGATGGACTTGAAGTTTAAAGGTAAATCCTTTGATATGTCACTCCTGTTGGACACAAAGCTGGATCCAGATCCAGATCTCTGTTGGAACCTGATGAGAAAACATTTGTTTTATTAAAAACAAATTAATTTTGTTATAGAAGTTCATCAGATTATCTTCCACGTTTAAATTATTGAACTCAGATCATGAACAAACTGATCTGCAGCAAAACTGTCTGTAGCCAGGGTAAATATGATGCAATACATAATACCTAACACATAGAGGGTATTAAAACAAATAAATACATTACATCATAACTACATCAATCAGTAAGAGAATAATATATTCTTTTATTGTGTTATGTTAAAATTCATTTGTTTATTCCTTGTTAAAACTCATTTATTTTAAAGTATTTCTTGAAATGTATGTTGCTTTAAAAGTGTTTGTGTGCTGTTACCTTTTATGGAGGTTGAGTGACAGGTGTAGAGAGAAAAGGGGGCGGAGTTGGGAGAGAGAAAGAAAGAGAGTCCTGTCTTGGCGCAGAAGAAAAGAAGTACAGCTACTGAATGTGTCATTTTCAGCTGAAAAAGAGAGGTGTTTATGCTGTGGTTCATCCCCCAGACGGTCCATTGTTGGATTAAGTGCTGAGTTTGGTAAACAAATAGTAAGTTTCTGCTTGGGACTTATAGGTTGTTTTACCGAGAGCGCAGCATCAAAGCTAAGCTAAGCTAACACGCTCTCTAGAGGACTGTAGGCTGAAGTTCGCTAAATCAGCTGGACTTTATAGCTTATAGACAACCATTGCCGGACTGGAAAACGGGAGAACAGATCCAGATAGCACTCTGGGCTATCCAGAAAGCTCAGAGTATTTCTGACGACGTGGGAGACGAGGAAAAAGTTCGCTACCGGGTGTCGACAACGCACGTGGATTAATATCGGAGTTGGAGCTGTGAAACGGAGGATTTGCCATTCCAGGAAAAGAGGAGAGCTAAAGTGGTGGAGTCTGTTGGATTACTTTTCTACAAGCGCAAGGTACTTTTTCTTATATTTTATTTGCTGCTGGAGTGAAGACTGTGGAGTTTTTCCGTACAAGAGCAAGGATTCGACGAATCAGGCCTGCTACGTAGGTTTAAATAAGGGTTTGCCGGCTTTAGTTTTAGCTCATAACTGCTTAGTTTAGTTATTTTCAGACTGAGAATTTTGAATACACTGTGAATGTGTGAATTTTGTGTTTTTTGCAGTAAGAGCTGTACTGTTTTTATTTTTATTGGTCATCCACAAAACTTTAATATTGATTTATTGGTGTTTCTCAACTTTTATTATTAAAAGAAGGGTTATTGTTCACTTTACTTTGAGTCGAGACATTTTTGTTTTTACACATACAGTAGCGTGTGCACTTTATTTTATTCCCTATAGTGACATAGATCCATAAACAAAAATTATACTTCTTAACGTTTAAATAAACCTGATGAGAGAAGACGAACCCGGAGCCCACTCATTTACTACATGAGTAAAAAAAGGGCTACATGTCTATTAAAATTGTTCTGACAACAGTGACCCTGCATAAGTTTATTTCAGTTAAATTCATGACATGTTTTTGGCAAACACTTACTGTTCCACTCCTGAACTGATGGCTTTGAAGTTTAGAGGATGATCTTTTGATCTGTCACTCCTGAAAGACACACAGCTGGATCCAGATCCAGATCCAGGTCCAGATCCAGATCCAGATCCAGGTTGGTTCCTGTGAAGAATGGCGGTTGC
>NW_023418132.1:0-3201 GCF_002922805.2 Oryzias melastigma | reverse complement strand
CCAAATAAAATTGAAAATAATATTGGTATTTGACAAAAAAAATGTAAAATCTCCAAAACTTTTTGCTAATCTAAAATAAATGTAATCATTTTCAGCTTCAAATGTTCTGTTTTTTAGGTTTCAAAACTCAAAATTTCGATTTTTCTCTGGCAAGTTTTATACTTCTGGTCTGTAAAACAATAAGATGGCACTTTGAACTGGCTAGAAGCGTGTGGGACGTGCAGTTTGTACACGATTAAAATCTGCTTTTTACACCCGTCCTGGGACAACATCAGACTAAGGGAGTACAGACAATACAGGCATTTTCTGACCAGAATCATTACAGATTCATTGAATGCACCGGGACTGAAGTTATACCTTCATTGATTTTGATTGGTCCTTCGTGTTAGCCCCGCCCAAACGTGCCACAACGGGACTAAAAGTTTTGAAACTGTAATTTTCAGATTTAAAATAAAAACGAAATAAGAGTTGAAAGTAAAAAAAAAAAATGAAACTGAAAAAAATGTTTTGAAATTAAAATTTTGAGTCTTTAAACCTAAAAAACAAAACATTTGAATCTGAAAATAATTAAACTAATTTTAGAATAGCAAAAAGTTTCTGACATTTTACTTTTTTTTGGCCGAACGGCAATATTTTTACCAATTTGTTTTATTTGGGTTTCAAATAATATTGGCCCCAAAATAGCTCTATATGCATCCAATTAAACATTAGGTAAAGATAAAAAGAAAAAAACTTTTCATGTAAGAATTGATTAAAATTCTTCTCAAAAGTTAACATTTTCTTGTTTAAATATGTCTCTTTTTTCTAGTTAACTTGAATAAAGTTTTTTATTTTGTGATACAAACTTCCCCTGAATTTCTTTTTCCCCTTTACAATGAAAGTATAGTTTCCACTAGATATAGTCCTGCAGAAGTTGAATTTAATGAGAAAATAGATTTTGAACTATCAGTTCTAGCATCCTCTACATCAAGATGAAGTAAAACGAAAACATTTGTTTCCAAATCTCAGAATCCACAACAAAGTGTCATCTCATTGGAAGTCTAGTTCAGCACTTTTGCATCCATTTGCTGACCCTTTCAGTGAGTTGATGTTTGTATTCAATCATTTAGACACTTTTATTCAAATCAATCTACAGATTTCCCACAGTTCATTGTGGGCTACGTGAATTGCCCAAAGACAAAATTACTGAACAAGAGTTCAAACCTCTGACCAACCAGTTAGCTGCAGCTGTTTAGTCAACTTCCACCAGAAAGGTGGAAATTTGGGTTAAAAATGATGATATTTTATCAAAAAGAGCTTTGTGAATTTTTATGTTTTATAAAGTTATTGTTTCATTAAGTTTCCATCCACATAACCTGCATTGTTCGAATACTACACTTTTGTTTTTTAGCTATGAGATAAAAATGTGACTGTGATCATTTGTTTTCTAATATTCATTTCCCTTTTACCAGGAATAATTTGCATAAATGGTGCACGTTAAGCTTTTTTTTTAAATATAAAATATATGGATTCCTTTATTGTTGATCTTTTTTTTTCTGTTTCTATTCCTTGACTGTTCATCAATATTTCAATGTTCAATTTTCATTTGACATTGATTGATTGATTGGTTTGGTTTATTTCAAGCATAGATTGTGGAAAAGACGGGACAAAAAAAAAATGACACACTTGTGTCATAATTGATTCATTAAATATAGTATTTGTAAACTAAAGTCAAGTTTGATTGACATTAAATGTGTGCGAGATCTATATTTTTAACTAAAAAATGTATTTATTCCAAAAGAGTTTCAGAAAAGCTTCAATCCCAAAACCAGATTGATTAGTATGCAAACATGTTACGTTGAGAAAATAAAAAATCTATTCCCAGTAAATGGATTTGAACTTGTGTCTGCATTATTTTCTTCTGTAATTGCATCGGATTGTAGCCACCATCAAATGTTGGTCTACTGCCGTAAACTCCATCCATAATCAAATCCCTTTCTAACGGCCACATCCCAAGCCTGGCAGTTGTATTAAGGACCATTAGTCAGATTTATTGTTCTCCGTAAGAATGTATATTTGAACCAAACATCCATTTCACATTTCCAATGAGTCATGCTTGATTAAATGCCGCGTGTTAAAGATGCAGGCTGTATTATTAAGCTGCGCTGGTATGTGAATTGATTAAAGTCCTACTTTTGAATTCAATATAAATGTCAGGCTTTTTGTGTGGCAGGATATTGAAATCAATCAGGTTTTAATATAAAGTGATCTGCTTTGTGGGGCTCAGATCGAGCCGCCTGTGTCACATGTTTGCTGCTAATGCAAGGGGAGGAGGAATTTTCAGTTTAATTGGAGGCTCAGAAGACGTCATTCTGCTCTTTTTAGGCCAAAGCTAAAGCACCGAAGAACAGCTCCTGATAATTCCCAGGAACGGTGAATAAGTGGAAAAGTGGATTTGGTGTGGCTACTCAACTCTCTGTTGTCATTTTTCAAAAGAATTAATTTCGCTTAGAAGGGTGTGTATCTTTGCCTAAATGTAGCCGCTCAGCTGTGCCTTTATGGGAACTTGGTTTTCAGAGAAGAAAATCATAAAATACTCCAGCTATGCTCCATGTACCTAACAGCTATTTTTAGGTGTTATGGTGAAGTTGCATGCTTAGCAGTTATCCAGATATCAATTGGTAACTTATTAAATTCTAGCAGAAAACTAAATAATAACAAACATATCTTAGTGCAAGAAAGTCCAGATTTTTGGCAGAGAGGGCCACATTTGTTGAGGGGAAATCCATTCAGCAACCATGTTATTTATTTATTTTTTTATTGAGACAACCTTTTGGTTTTTGTCATTAATTTAAAGATTGCGAAGAAATGTCTTTTATGTTATGCTCCTCTAGGTCTTCTATAGACACAAAAAAAGGGAATAACATAAATTGGGGCCTTGTCCGGGATCTGTTAATCATCAAGATCCAGATTTGTTCGTATTTGATACATCTTATAATAACGTGAAATACAAATAAACTATTTACATTTGTGGTTTTTGTGGTTTTTAAACAGAGTATTGTAGCATTTTTCTCCTGATGGAGGAAATATTTAAAACAATTTAATACTAAAATTGCATTTCTGAGTATTTTTTTACTCAAATTGTCATGGATCAGATAAAACCCAGTTTAAAAAGCTTGGGTTTATGACGCAGCAGCTGCCATGGGCGGGTCAAAGTCTTCC
>NW_023418131.1:8352-9815 GCF_002922805.2 Oryzias melastigma | reverse complement strand
CCTCCTGGTGCGTTCACTGAGCCTCAGAACATAGAACATTCGTGGGACTCCCATCGCAAACCAGCCTAACTTAGTCTACTACTTTGTCCCCACTAACGAACAATTTGCTTTTCTAACCCTAACCATAACCGTAATCCTAACCTTAACCAGGAACAACGTCATTTAGAAAAGAGCCGGAGGATTTCTGACCACGTGATCAAAACGAAACCTAAAAAGTCTTGTATATTGTACGCCGGCGCAACCCATTCTTTACCATTGCGTATCATATGCACGCAAAAACGGTGTTTGGCGTATATTATACACGGTATTTCAGAGTGCAAAGTCGTGGAATATGTACGCATTTTACTGAGTGTGTTGGAAATAAGATATTTTCTCATTCTCTGATTTCACACAATGAACTCATCTTAAATGTATTGGATTTTTTGTTGTACTGCTCTTCTTTCACGCTGGATTTCTTTTCACATTGCTCAAAGGTGAAGTAGAAGCAGCTACCAAGGCTTGTCTTTTATAACCTCAGTACACAGAACATGACAAAAAAGACATTTTCTGTTTTTAAAGTTGACTAATGTGAATGTTCCAACAGTCATTTTATTTTACAGAAAAGTCCTGACCTGACAAAGTTTGTTCTAAGTCAAGAGTCAACAACCCCATCTCCAGAGCCAATTATGGCTCTCTGGCGAAAGAAACATAAAGTAATAGTGTTTTTTTTTCAAGTAAGGGTTACTAAATTAGCATTTATTTAATTACCAATTAGGTTTATAAATTTATGGCTGACATGCACCTCGAAGACAAACTATGTCAACGTTTTACTTGTGTGCTTTATGCTTCTTCCAGAATTCACCACTTTCAAATAATATAATAAATAATATAACCAAAAATTTTGTAAAAAAGTTTGATTCTTTATTAGTTTAAACCACATGTTATTTTATGCAGTCCAGAGCTGCACTGGGATAATTCGGTTTGGTGCAATGCATATTTTATTTTGAAAGGTAATCATTCGTACGGCTCTTTAACTGTTAAAAGTTGCAGACCCCTGGTCTAAGTTCTGATAACAGTCTAAAATGTTTGTGTGCTAAAAAAGAGGAAGATGCTCAGAAAAGGCACGAATGGGAGCTTTGACTGTCTTCAGAATATAAACCACTGTGATGCTGGCGTGTGCAAAAACCACAAGTTTGAGGAACGTCTCATGAGAAAAAGTTTCTGTCTCAACTTTTGTGGTTATTTATTCCTTTTTCTGGCATCTCTGCTTACAGTTTCTCTGAAACAACAACAGCACGGTAGCAAAGCTGTTGCACACTGGCAGCGCAAATGAAATATAGAGCAGGAAAGTTATTGACAGGAGGAGCCAATAGTATACCGGACAGCACATCACATCAGTGCTGGGACTGTTTTTGTGGAATAAAATGTTTAGAAACAGGTCCCCCAAGGCTCTGTCCTGGGGCCCCTGCTATTCATCATTTACC
>NW_023418131.1:0-6843 GCF_002922805.2 Oryzias melastigma | reverse complement strand
TGTCCATCATCCCTCCTGTCGAGACATGACACGGACCATGGCTCACAACAGCAGCGGTTTTGAAGAGATTCCGTGGGAGCACTGGCTTGTTTGCGATGGTGTAGAGGCCTTTGCTATTGTCAGCACCGTTCTTAAACCAGCCGAGTTTCTCTTTGTCAGGGGAGTTGGCCTGCATGTCCAGGATTATGTCTGCGGACAGTGTTGGGTAGGAGTCAGAATAGTGAGCGTTAAGGGCATAATGTCCATGGAGGCCTTGAGCCGCTTCTTTAGCCACAGTGTCTGCTTTGGCGTTCCCCATGGAGACAGGATCAGTAGACTTGGTGTGAGCAGCGCATTTGCAGACTGAAACTTGGACTGGCAGGAGAACAGCTTGCAGCAGTGCCCTCAAGAGGCCCGCATGTTGGACTGGTTTGCCGGTGGAGGTTGTCATCCCCCTTCTTGCCCACTGGGCGGCAAAGAAGTGAAGAGTGGAGAATGCGTATTGGCTGTCCGTGTAGATGGTTACAGTTTGTCCAGCAGCGGATCTGCAGGCTTCTGTGAGGGCTACTATTTCGGCTGCCTGAGCTGAGTAGTGATGTGGTAGTCGTCCCGCTTTGATGATGTCAACGTGTGACACAACAGCGTAACCAGAAAGATTCTGTCCAGTGGGGTCTTTGGAGCAGGAACCATCAACAAACCATGTTAGCCCTTCAGGAAGTGGTGTGTCTTTGAGGTCCTCTCGTGGTTTGCATACTTTGGACGTGTCTTCTTCACAGTTATGATCAATGCCATCCATTTCTGTTGGAATGAGTGACGATGGATTCAAGGTAGCACAGCGTTGTATTGTCAGGTGTGGCTGTGCTAACAGGGTCGATATGAGTGACAGGTGGCGGGCTGGGGAGAGGAAGGTCATCTTGGTTTGGGTCAGCAGGATGTCCACAGAGTGTGGGACTCTAAGTGTCAGAGGATGGAAGAGGACAACCTCAGCTGACTGTTGTATTGCCATTGCTGCGGCACAGACTGCTTGAACGCAAGGTGGTAGAGCTTTTGCCACAGGATCCAGTCTTTTCGAGTAGTAGGCGATGGGCTTTAGCTTTCCTCCGGACATCTGGCCCAGGAGGGACGTCATGAAGGAGTCTTTGCAGTCAACTGTTTGGACAAAGGGCTTGGAGTAATCAGGCAGGCCCAGGACGGTGGCACCAGTTAGTCTTTGTTTGAGTTGACCAAAGGCTTCCTGTGCATCCTCAGTCCAAGTGAGGGCGTCTGTCATGGCCAGGGGTGCGTCATAAATGAGAGACAATAGGGGCTGCGTTATTTCTGCGTAGTTGGGAATCCATGAACGGCAGTAGTTGCAGAGGCCAAGGAACTGCATCATTTGTCTCTTGGTCCTCGGCCGGGGAGCATGTAGGATCGCCTCTTTTCTTGTTGTGGTGAGTGAGCGGCCATCAGCGTTGAGGGTGTGTCCCAAGAACACAACTTCTTCCTGGACTAGTTGTAGCTTGTGTGGGGAGGCCTTCATGCCTTTAGTGGCCAAAAAGGTGAACAGGGCCACTGATGTTTCTTCATTGTGTTCAGGTGTGTCTGCAGCTATAAGAATGTCATCCACGTACACTAATATCTGGGAGTGTGATGGAGTGGGGAAGTCTGAGATGCAAGATTGTATTGCCGTGCTGAAAATCGTGGGGCTGTCACAAAAGCCTTGAGGTAGTCTAGTATAGGCGTACTTCTTCCCTTGAAATGTGAAACCAAACCAGCCTTGTGAGTCGGGGTGTATTGGAATTGAGAAAAATGCATTGCTCAGGTCAACAACGGTAAACCATTTCTTGTCCGGTTGTAGCTGGTTTAACAGAGTGTGTGGGTCAGGCACACATGGGGCCCTACTCTCCACTGCTTGATTCACAGCACGGAGGTCTTGGACCATCCTCCATTGTCCACTGTCTGCCTTTTTGACCGGGAAAATTGGGGTGTTGCATTGGGCCCAAGGGGCTTCTACTAACACCCCTGACTTGATCATGTTTTGGATCACTGGTTCAATTCCTTGTTCAGCATCTGGCTTGAGGGGGTATTGTCGAATTCTTGGTCTGTAATCCGTCTTTGGGACAATGTAGACTGGCTGCACTGTGGTTAGAAGGCCTACATCCGTCTTGGAGGAAGCCCAGAACGACTTTGGAACTGTGGAAAGTCTAGGGTCTTCCAGAGAGATCAGAATGGCAGGTGGTCACCTGATCGATTTTGGTGAGGTCAGGTGCACGTGAGGGGTTAAGGTAGTGACCCAGTTTATCCTTTTCCGTACGCACCTCGTTTTCATGTTTACTTCCCAGCCCGGTGTTGTGGAAGGGACCCAGTTACTGTCCAATTCTTGTTCTGTGACCCAAAGACCAAGGTCAAACCATTTTTCTTGTCTTGGTTTAGTGACTGAAATGTGGGGAATGGCGCCGTCAAAATGAAACATTTCTTTGATTTTCGGGGGCAGTGTCACAGTGCAGGCAGAACGGTGGTGGTAATCACTGTAAAATGTAGAAAGGCACACTCTAATAGGTCCCAGTGCGTCAAATCTTCTCTGGTACAGTAGGTCTGGGACAAGGGTGGAGTCATAACGCAGTGTGACATGGGAGAAGAATGGCATCACGCAGTCTTCCAAGTTGTGTGAGACGCTTTCAGCCATTTCTATCAATGCGGCCCTCAATCTGGTAGGGTCCTGGTCCATTGGTGGTAGGTCCAGGGACCAAAATGTTGCCACTGAGCCAGCCTGTTGGACGTAGGTGGGGACCTCCTCTCCTTTGCTCACTGCGACCATTCTATGTCCAGTTGGTACGATGCTGATACGGAGCCGTGTCAACAAGTCTCTGCCCAAGAGGTTGACTGGGCATGCTGGACATAAAACGATGCGGGAGGTGGAAGTCTGGCCACTGATTGGGTCTGTGCACCGCAGAGGTCGGGAAAGTTGACAGGGGGACACTTGACCGTTGGCTGATTTGACAAATATGGTAGAAGATGATGGTTGGACGCCAGGTATTTGATCTCGTAGTACAGTCTTATCAGCTCCGGTGTCGCAAAGAAATCTGATTTTCCGGTCTCCAACGATGATGTCATGCTCTGGTCCAAATCTTTGGGGGTCAGACTGGAAAGCCAAGGTTTCCGTCAGGTCATATGTAGTTTCCTCTATGGTGTCCTCAGGGGCACCCAGAGGAGGAGGAGGCGGTTCCCTTATCAGTCAGTTCTGAGGTGGGGGTCCCGGAGGAGGTATCTGGTTAGGAGGAGGGTATGTGGGCTGGCCATGGAAAAGAGGATCATAGACTGTAAACCCTCCAGGCCCTCCTTGGCTGTGGTTACGACCTCGATTTTGCGGCATGGGGTTGGGGCAGTCTCTCACGAGGTGTCCAAACTGTCCACAGCCATAGCAATGGCCATCATTATTTCTAAGTGGTCCTCTAGGCCTTCCTCTGTTATATCCGCGGTTGTGTCCACGTCCTCTGCTGCCTCTGTTCCAATTATTAAACCCTCCTCTTCTTTGAGGCCCAGAGTTGGAATCCTGGTAGTAGACTTCATCGCAATGTAGCTCCTCTTCTGCTACTCCCATAGCTGTGACAAATGCTGAGGCCATGGCTTGTGCTTTAGTTTGCTTCTTCTTTTTCTGGATAGATTCTGCATGTCTTGCATAATTCATGATCGGAATGGTTCCATCTGTACTGTGGTTGATGTCATGTTTCTTTATGAAGTCGGAGATGTGGGTTTGGAACCCAGCCATGAGAGCAGTCTTTAGTTGTTGCTGATAGGGTGAATTCGGGTCTTGGACCTCAGGGAGGCCACTGTGAGCTTTGAAAACTTCTTCCAGCCGTCCAAAGTATTCATCCACGGTTTCACCATCCTTTTGTCTGGTTTGTCCTATTTTCACGAAGTTTGTTGTTCTCCTCCAGGTATTGGTTAAGCGGTTGTAGAAGGCTTGTAGCTGGGTGTCCAACTGGGGGTCCGTTCCAGTGAGCCAGGTGCCATCAGCAGCCTTTCCTGTGAAGTCTCCTCTCACTCTGCCGTAATGATGCTTTAGGCTCTTTCTCAAGGTCTTCTCAGTTTCCCATCCATTTAATCCATAGGATGTCATCAATAATTTGTGATTCTCCACCCAGTTTTCTGGATCTATTGTGGGGTCTCCAAGGGCATTGCAGGCTTCGATGCACTCCTGTTCAGTCCAGGGCCTGTACACTCTCATGACAGGATTTGAGTTTTGATTATTTGGATCATGGTGGGGGTTTGCCACTTCAATCAGGGGAAATGTTTCAGTTTCTTGAGGTTCATATTGCTCTGTGGGTAAACTTGGATATACTCTTGGTGTCACAGACTGAGTGGTTTTTTCATCTTTGGTTTCTATTTTAAAATCTTTTTCAGTTTTCATCAGGTCTTTTCGCTTTCCTTTGTTGTGTGATCTTGTGTTGCATGCAGGTGGCCCCAGGGCTGTGAGTTTTGGGGTGTATGCTGGAGGAGAGGGCTTCGGTGGAGACACATATTCCTCTTCAGAATCCTCCTCTTCTGATGCTGGTGCAGCTGCATCATTAGCTTGACGTAAGGGGGACGGAGGTCCAGGAGGGGCTGGGTTGGCTCCTCCCCCCCGGTGCCGCCGATTTGTCTCCTCCTCCGGTCGCACAACGGCCGTGGCCACCGTTACAGCAGCAGCAGCAGCCTCTCTCCTCTGCTCCTTCGCAGCTGTTCTGGCTGCTTTTCTTTTCTGAGCCTGTTGGAGCCACACACGTGCAGCTTGCAGCTCTGGATCTCCTTTATCCGCTCTCCTCTTGTCCTTTGCAATCTCTGCCTTGACTTGATCTTTCAGTCTCGTGCAGCCGTCCACTGTCAATTTTCCATTAAATTTGCAGGGTCCTTTTCTCCACTTCTCAACAAAAACTTCGCTTCCTGGTGAGGTTTCAGCCATAAACTTCACATCTCCTTCCATCTTCGGTTTACTCTGTCCTTTCCCCATCTTCTTCTTCTTCTCCCTTCTCTTCTCCACGCGCAGAAAAAAAAGAAAATTTTACCACTCTTTCTCAATCAGTCATCCAACTTTATTACATTCACACGGTCCGGACCCANGCTGTCCTGCTGCAAGTTCCAGCCTTGCTGTGATCATGTTACCCTAAACAGGGTTCAGCGGGCCTCAAGCACAGCTGGCACGAGGGGAGGGGCTCCAATCGACTCTGTGAGGACCCCAACCTTTGACTTCTCCTGCCCAATATTGTCTAACCCAATTGACTGCTTAAAATTTTGTAACAGTTGAAAATAGAAATTCATAGAAGTTAAAGAGGTTCCAATGACTGAAAACATGCAGTGTTTACTGGACATGTTATTAGAAATCTGAATATGTTTTAAGATGCTTATTTGACTGCCACATTATTTTGTTATGTATTTAATGTAGGCGGGGGGGGGGGGTAAAATCTGGAAGACCAACCTCTGGTCTATGTATAAAATTAACCACCATTTATAAACAAACTTTTGATTATGGAAGTTGTCAACATTACTTTTTATTTGGATAGATGGATGGATCCATTACGCCGACGTCCTTATTGCAAAAGATACAAAAATAAAAGAGCAACTGAGTTGACTTCATTTGGTTGGAAAAGGAAGCAAAACCACTTTCTGTGATTTACATCGCTCAAACCAGTTCTCTTAAGCCTCGCTTCCACCGAGCGGTCCGGTACGGTAAGAAGTAGAATGGTACGGTCCAGTTCATTTTGGCGGGTGTTTCCGCTCAGTTAAGCCTCACTTCCACTGAGCGGTTTGTTCTCACAGTTTTTTGCTGGGATGAGTCTAATCTCAGTACATTTTTGTTATGTTCTTTGTCTGTGATTTTGCATCTTAAAGGCAATTAAGAAAAAAAATGAAGTTATAGAACAAGAAAACCAATGTAAAGGTCTTCAGTCACCAAACTGGTCAATTGAAGGACCAATTGCTTCAATGGTTACTATACAAGTAATANAGGAAGAGTGCTGAACTTTGACGATGGATCGGGAGTTTGTCTTGATAGAGAGAGTTCGTCTGGCAGAGGTGTATTTTGGAGAGAACCTTTTGGAGGAGGCGTGGTATCAGAATTGCAGCGTAGAGGAGGAGGCAGCGAATTCCAGCCGAAAGGTGAACTTGAAGCAGCAGGCACGGAGCAGGAGCCCAGACAGGTGGGTGTAAACGCTGGCGTGGAATCCTGGAGCATGAGGGAAAGCACAGGAATATTTAATCAGGCTGTGGCTTAACTAAGCAGAGGACTTGGCTGTTAGTCAGGCTGTGTAGCTTAACGTTCCGGCAGTGAGGGGAGCCGAGAGGTGGATATATATAGAGAGGTACACAGGTGGAGGTGATGAGTCTGATGAACTGCTGTGGGGGAGGGCGTGGCCTAGGGGAGCCATGACAGGAATTACTGTACATTTGAATTACATTAAAAAAATGTGAATTTTACCCCAAAAATGTGTTGATTTTGCATTACAGTTTTGTAGATAAATAGTGTATTTCCTGTATTTTTTAAAGCAAAATATAGTTTATTGTACATCAATTACCTGTTTAATCAACAAGAAAATGTCAACCAAAAAACTAATCTAAAATTAATTTAAAATTGAGTTTTTGTTTTATTAGACAAAATCTATTCATATGCTGTTTGTCTTTAAATTTCTACAAAAATAAAATAATTATCTAAAATGTACCTAAACCCTAAAAATGATTGCTACACCGACGCCAAAACATCTTCGATTAAGAAAAATGGAAAAACACATTTTTTGAAAATGTATTTAACTGACAGCATCTTAATTCAAAGAATAAATGTATTTTTACATACAACTTTTAAAGTTGATTATACCATGGTCTGGGTGAATACTCGATTCTGATTGGCTGCTG
>NW_023418130.1:6451-9826 GCF_002922805.2 Oryzias melastigma | reverse complement strand
ATTTTCAGCTACATGCTAGCTTTTTTGGCTAACCTAAGTTGTTTTGTTTAAGGCTAATTTGGCATTTAGCTAATATTTTAGCTTGCTATCAGCTTCAGCGTTTTCAGCTATTAGCTTCAGTGGCCAAATTCAGCTTACAGCATTCACACTAGCATTATTGCAGGTAATGCTATATATAATTATATTAAAAAGTTAAAGTTTTAAAAATGTAGTTTCAGAGTGTTCTATAAATGTTCATCCTGTTCGCCCCTTGACTTAAGGTGTGTTTTGGATTTTGGCCCTTTGTGCGATTGAGTTTGGCGCCCCTGGTCTTGCCTAAGGACCCACACTGGAGTAACCAAACCGCACACCCTGGGAATCAAAGCAAATCAAGCAAACTCCACACAGAAAGGTCTCAGCCGGGACTCGAACAAGTCCTTCCCGCTGTGAGGCAAGAGTGCTAACCACTATGCAACCATAAATAATTACAGAATGAATAATAATTAAAAAAAATGATTATATCCTAGTTAAATAAATAAGTAAAAATCAAGTTTTTCTGTCAAAGCCAAATAATGACCCCCTAACCCTGGATTATCCTAAGGTCACACGTGATCATCTGTGGTCCCCCACATTTTATTGGCTAATATAGAGTTTATCTAATATTTTAGCAACAGGCTAACATCTTTGACAAATTTGGTTTATGAGGAATTTTAGGCTGTTTTGGAGTTTTGCTAATATTTAAGCGATAAGCCAGATTTTTTGGCTAATTTTGAATCTGCTAATGATTTTTTAGGCTAATTTGGAGTTTAGCTCATATTTAAGCAACACATTAAATATTTTTGCAAAACTGGCATGTATTAGTGATTTTGGGAACACAGTAGAGAATGAGTCATTTGCTTTAGAAAATGACATTTTTCTAGAGTTTTTTTTTCCAGACCTGAAGGCACCTGTCATTTATTGATCACTACTTTATTTTTATATGTAAAATTAGATCACAAGATAAAATACATCCTATATTACACCCAGGTTTCACCAATAGTGTACGTAATCACTTCTGTGGCCTTCTCACTGCGTCTCAGCTTCGTTCACACATAACTCAAGGAGTGCATTGTCTCAGGTCAGCTAAAAGTGGCATGTAAAACCCTCACCCCATGCTAGGCATCTAACCACGGTCTCGCAGGCACATTTGGAAGACTCTCAGAGATTGAAATGACTGTGGTAATGCAACAAACAGAAAAACAGTTTTTTTTTTCAAGAAACAAATGACCAAAACTAGGTTTATTGGTCTGCAAAACAAAAATGTAAGATTTTCATAACCATCAAGTCTGCTCTAAAAAATGTTTCAGTCACTTCTCAACTGAAAGGAGAACATGAAAGGCGCCCTCAACTCCACGATTCTCTTTCCCTTCACTCATGAAGTCACAGCTTTGGAGTTCTTTCAGCGTTTCCTTTTCTTCTTCTTCCATCTCTACATCAGGCAGGGGATATCTTCCTGGTGTTCTGGACCATTTGGCTTCCCTTGTGGTGTCGTGCAGTAAAACTTCTTCCTGTATAAAAAAAAAATAATTCTGTTGGGATGGATAATAAAAACATATTTGAGAATTGTGCAAGCAGACAGGAGATATTTAGAAGACTGCTGCAGAAACAAGCAACCATTTCCTGGAGGAGGTACAAAGTGAGTGTCCAATTAGAAGAACTGGTTAGAACATGGATTACTGAGCAAAGACGGAAAGCTGCACATCTCCAGGAAGCTGAAAGCGAAGAGGATTTTTGATACGGAGATTGATGAGGCATCAAAAAGAATCCAAAACGTTCACAACCATTGCTAATCAAAACAATGTTCTCATCATTTCTGTGAATCCTGAAACGATCATCTGGTGTTGTCTGCATTTTAGGACAAAATTTCACCACAAACTGAACCCATTAGCCATCACCTTTCTGTCTGTGATGAAAGAAACGGCAATTGTGTGACAAAGTTAGGTGTACTTTGTATTGATCTTTAGTGAGGGGAGCATTTAATGAACTTGATCAATTCTTGGTTTGCTTTCTTTTGGAGCCATTTTTAGTTGAGCATTTAAGTGAATAATTTGAAAATAAATCATCACCTTCCTGACTCTCCTTACAAATGCCCCATTGTGATAACCTCCTTGACCCCAAATCCAAAAAAAGGCACTGGCTTTCTGCCCTGCCCCGGATCGGTCTGACAGCATGCAGTGTCTTGGTGTGTAAGGGGACCAGCAATGGCGCTCAGTGCTAAGGGGGTGCGTTCATTATCCTTTGATGTATATGACGCCTGTATATTACATCATCAGTGTTCTTTGCTTTGAAGTGAATGTTCCAATTGTTCTTGTTTACATATACCTGTAGCACCTAGCTAGGTTGCATTGGGATACTCGCCCTCACCTTAGAGACCAACAACTGCTAGCTACCAGACCGATCCAATAGTGCATTATCACTGGTTCTCTTTTATAGTAGGCTTTTTGACCGTATTGCAAACTAGAGGTTTGCTTTGGCAAACTTGAATTTTATATGTTACTTGTAAATAAAATATAAAGACAAGTAAAAATACAACTACATGGAAAATACAAAAAGGGTTTTTCTTTTCTTTTTTCTTTTAAAAAGATACATTTTGAGCCGCGGTGCATGCTGGGAAACGGTGTCGTCCAACAATGGTTTGGGAATCATTTGACATACATCGTGACAGACGTAAGGCTTACCTATGCTATGGCTATCCAAATTCAGCAGATGCGTCTTTCTGAGGCCATGGCCTGTCACAGAAAAAGAGAAGCACTAACCATCGTAAACAAACCGTTTTAGCGGAAGTGACGTCTCCCGCTTATGCGAGGTATCAGATTTGCTTCCGGGTACCGGAAGAGATGAACTCTTTCCGAATATTTTTTTCCAGCGAACTTCCGGCAAGATGGCGCTCTGAGAAGTACATTTTTACATGTGCTCTCAAAGCTACCCTCAAAAACTAAAGAAATTTGTTTTTTAAGTCTCGTTCAGCACGCTGCAATTTTTTTCCCCCTTTGTTAATTACTGAGTGAAGAAGTTCCCGTCATCTTTATGAGTTTGTTGGATCACGTTTATTGTGAGGAAATGTCGATGGAAAAGGCTGGGTGCGCTAACAAACGAGGGGCCCCTCCAACCACTCCAAGTAAGATTCAGCAACAAACTAAAAAGAAGAACAAAACCGAGGATGAGAAACCATCAGAGGAAGGGGAACTAACAATGATGAAGATTTTGGAGGCTGTTACTAAACTGGCTGAAAGATTTGATATACAGGAAAATAAAATGGAAGATCTAGTTGCAAAGATGGAAGAGCACAGTGTCGTGTTGGCGGAGTTAAGAGGAGAAGTTTCTGAAAACAAGAAAAAAAACGAGATCCTTGAAAAG
>NW_023418130.1:0-3293 GCF_002922805.2 Oryzias melastigma | reverse complement strand
AGAGCCACAAATAAATCTTCAGCAACAAACTGCCTGTTTCTGAGTTGTTTCTGGGTTGTCCATTTTCTTAGCGTTCAGTCGCTACACAATTCCATTATTTACATACCCAATATACAATTTGGCTGTATTAACAAAGAAAAGAAAATTCAATTTTTGTACAATAATTTAGTAATTTATGGTAAGTTTTTTATTCATAGGTGTCGATTTTTGAATGAGAGTCCACACTTTTTGTTTTTTAAAAATGACTTGTTTCTTTTCTGTAAATCCCTTGAAAAGATAAAAAATAAGAATGCCACAAAACTTTTAGATTGTTTGTCTGTTTACCTGGACTGATGAGATTTCTCCGTACCCTTTATTTTATAGATAATCTTGGTTGGAATGTTTTAGACATTGATGCCTCCCAATTTGATTAAGATTTCTGAGTATAGTTAGAATATTTTATTTCCATATTATCTACATTTATATGTATTTTGAAACATTTCTTTTTGTTTCCTCTCTGCCTTTCTTTTTACTGCTTAATTTGAATTCATTTTGTTTTTACATGTATACATATCTGGAAACACGCTTTGTAATGCTTTTGTAATGTCTAACTTATCAAAAAAAAAAAAATAAAAAAAAGAAATATATATATATATATATATATATTTTTTTTTTTTCCAGCATTAAAAACGGGCCGATTTTCGTGGACAAATGGACTCCTGGAAATTTATGAAACTTTAGTAACTACGCAAAGAGGAGTCTGACTGTATGATGACGAGGTAGTTTTGTTGTACGTTAGCCAAAATGTTAGCCTGACACAAACACACAGCACACAAGCTTAATAATAATAATAACAATAATAATACATTTGATCGATTTGAAATTGCTAAAACATACCGGTATGAAAGTCATTGTTGGGGTTATAATTATAAAACTATGTCTTCCTTTGGTGATTTTAAGCTGTTTATAATAGATTTTTTTTTATGTTAGCAAGAACACTTATTAGCATGATGTGCTCTGAAATTTCAACAGGCAAAAATGGAAGCTGGAGTTGTCCTGTTGAGCACACACCGGTTGATCTGGAGGGACACCAAGAACCACGTAAGATTTATCAAGCAAACTTTCATTTTGGAGTTAGCATTACAGTCTGTAGACTTCCGGGGTCTGCGAAATGATGTCAAGAGAAAAGCTCTCTTTCTGTTTTCTAAAGAGGCAAAGGCAGATTTCATTTTTCTTCAGTATAGAGGATGAATCGTTTTGGAAAAACCAATGGGGAAAAGATTTATGGTTTGCTCACGGATCTAACAAATCAGCTGGAGTCGTGATGTTGAGAGACAATTTCAAGGGGAACATTTTAGATGTATTAAAAGATAAAAAGGGTCACTGGATATTTTTAGTAATTGAATATCAATCTCGTACTTTTTTGCTGGTTAATGTATATGGTTATAATTCTGATTCTTTAAATAAGGTTTTACTCAAAGATATTAAAGATATTGTATTTCTATGTGTTAAATATCCAAAAGCTAATTATATTTTGGGATGGGACTTTAATGTAGCTTGGTCTAATCAGCTTGATAGGTATCCATCAAAATTGAGAAAGGGCGAGAATTATCTGACTGGCTTTTCAAACCGCTTAAATTTATGTGATATCTGGAGATTAAGACATCCCACTGAGCGGCAGTACACATGGGGTAACAAAACTTTTTCTTCTTTATCCAGAATTGATTTTTGGTTGATTTCCAAGGAATTTGAAAGAAAAGTAACAGAATCCATCTATATCAAATTAAATCTTACTAGTGAGGAGACGAGGAGAGTTTATAACCACTGGATATTTAACAATTTACTGCTAAACTACTCAGAACTTACAACATTTATTCAAAAACGTATTAAAGAACATTGGACACTTGCAAAGGGGAATAATCAGTATGGTAAATATTGGGAATTATTAAAGTATGAAATTAGAAAATTTGCCATCCAATTTGGTAAAAATAGATTCCAGAAAAAAAAGAAAAACTACATCAGTTAATTAGATCTATTTCTGACATGACTAAGGAGATGGTCGATGATAATGACAATGAGGAACGCTTAACACGGTTGCAAAAATATCAAGACGAATTAGACGAATATAAAGAAAAAGCTCAGGGGACTTTTGTAAGGTCTAGGTTGAAATGGCTTGAAGAAGGGGAAAGAAATAGTAAATATTTTTTTTAGCATAGGAAAAAGAAATAAGGAAAGAAATTCCCTGACAAAATTGTATATAAATGGTTCTGTAACAGACGATTACAATACAATAACAAAATATGTGTCAAATTTCTATTAGGATCTTTACAAAAATGACAACTGTATAGATAGCACTGATATTCTGAGCTCTCTAACAGAAACAAAAAAAGCAAGTGACACTTTTAAAGAATTAAGTGATGAAAAATGAACAGTTGAAGAGATAAAATGGGGAATAAAAAACCTCAAACATAGTAAATCACCAGGTAATGATGGTTTAACTTCAGAATTTTACCAAAGTTTTTCAAACAGACTTTCAGAAAGCGTTCGACACAGTTAGTCATAAATTTATCATTGACACCTTATCATTCTTAAATTTTGGACATTTTTTTATTGGAGCTTTTAAAACTCTTTACAAAGATAGCAATAGTGCTGTAACGCTTTTATGTGGCACATCTAGCAGATTTAATGTACACAAAGGTGTACGACAAGGATGTCCCACCTCCCCATACATCTTTCTACTTGTTGGACAAATTCTAAATGATATGATTCGGCAACACTCGTTTAAGGGAATTGAATTATTTCAAAAGGAATGAAAACTCTCTCAACTTGCAGATGATGCCACGATTTTTTCAGATAATGTTAGAGAAATTCCTGAGGCTTTATCTGTTGTTTCTCTCTTTTCAAGCATTTCTGGATTAAAATTTAATTTAAAAAAAATGTGAAATTTTACTTCTAAATAATGTCATTAATAAGGAAGTTTGTGGCATTCCTGCGAAAAAAACTGTCACTAACCTTAGTATTAAAATTTCAAAAGAACGTAAAGATATGGAGGATAACTTTACCCCTGTTACTCAAACTATTAAACAGAAGTTTAAAGGTCTCGTGCAGTGGCAATTTTATTTTTTTTTTAATTTAGAAAGTCAATGGAACTTGGAAAACAAATCTGATAAAAATATTCACTTAAAATGATCCAGCGCGGTTTTATTGATCATTTTATGGTCGTGCACAGCTTTAAATTTGGGCGACAGGTGGTGATGAGCGGGGGCTGTGCGTGACGTCACTTCAGGGATCCCAGAGTGTAAACAACAATGGCG
>NW_023418129.1:31280-34613 GCF_002922805.2 Oryzias melastigma | reverse complement strand
CAAAAGTTTACGTCCGCACTTTTTATCTATGCTTGTTTTAAATTCAGCTCTATTTACTTTTTATGTTATTTTATTGATCACATTTACTATTTCTTTCTCTAATGTTGTGTTATGTAAGCATTTTGAATTGTTTTTATACATTAATTTTAAGGGTAAATTTGTTAAAATCCTTTCCTTCCAGTTGTAAAACTGGTGGTTATCCTTTATCCTTTATCCTAGCAACTTACTCTCTGAGCATAAGAGCAGAGTTTGGTTCAGACAGAGTACTTAGCATGATGTGTTCTTTGATGGTCCTGTTAAAAGAGGCACAAAGTTTATTAATAAATATTCCTGGAAGCAGTTTTTATTGCTTTTTTGCTTTAATATTATCTTTATTCAAGTTTTCTGTTAAATTAATGGATTGTTTTTAGTTATTCACACGTATTTACGTGCGACCAGAACAAACAGTGATGGAAATTCATATCGACCACACCCATCTCCACCGCCAGCGTCACGGCTCCGTTGCGCGTGCGCCGCAGTCTTTTCCGGACTTCGAAAGGAATTTTCACTGCAGGCGTCCACGTCTTGCATCGGCGGACTGACCTCTGCGTCGCTGCGAATCCGTTTCGTTGGGTTCAAATTTTGACGGACGACGCAGCTTATCTGCAGCACTTTTTGTGAAGTTAGCGCTATTCACGACTTAAACCGGAAACCGCGCGAGCGAATGTAAAGTGCATCCGGCATATTTTCAAAATAATAGCCTGCAGGTTTATACTACTGGCTGAACTCGCCGGTTTCAGCGTGTTGTAAACATTACGTAATTTCCGGTTTACTCAAAGTGTGCTGCAGTTGCAGCACAGCGTTATCAGTCAGTTTTACCATGGACGACGAGAGGCTGATCTTAGAGATCCAGCACTACTCCGTCCTTTTTGACACAACACATCCATATTACACGGATAACGACAAAAAGGACAGATCCTGGGCTGAGGTTTCACAGGCCGTTGGAGTTGATGGTGAGTTTGTTTAATATGTGCAGTCACAAACAGATCAGAAAGTTAAGAAAAGTATTTCCACCTTCGTAAATGCATGCACTGATTTAACATATGTATATTTAGAAAATCTTTCTATTGTAGCATTTAACTTGCTATAGTATGCTCACTAATATTAAAGTGGATACATATGTTCTTGTGCGATGTAGTCTTGATGCACAGTGTAACAAAGGCTGTCGATGTTGTATTTTCTTAAAATTAACTACTGTGCAGAAACTGTTTTATACTTTCATACAGTTTAAATCCTGCACAGTTCTAGAAGCAACTAGAAGCCACGTGTTTTAACTACTTCTTTGTGCCTAGACAAAGGTGAGCATGGGGGAAGGGGGATTAATTAATGCAAACATTCCTTTACCTTTTCAGGGGTCTTTTCTGTGGTGGAAGTTTAAACTGTTACAAGAAAGATTTAAAGAAAACAACGATTCCACATGCTTTTTCCACCCTTCATTTCTTTAGAAAGGCAACGATTTTAACACAAACAAAACAGAATTTCTCTACTACTTCTCAACACCGTCACACTGTTATGATATCATAATTTCCTGCCAATGAACACTACCAGCAGGAGCGTTGAAAAAAGTAGTGAACAATGCTCGCTCTGCATAAGCTGCTCCTGTCCAATGTTCCCAGCTTCTACCGTGGCCTCTCCTCGCTCCTCAAAATCCTCCAACCACATGATGTCACGTGGATTGTGCAGGAAGTTGTGGAGAATGCAGGCAGCAATCACTAGAGTGTTCACATGTTCAGGCGACAGGTTATCAAAACCCTCCATCTGGCTGATAGAATGCCAAAGGCACATCCCACTGTCATTCGGGCCTGGGAGAGCCTGTAATTAAAGATCCTCTTTGGGGTCCAGATCTTGAGCAGGGAAGAGCCTCATTAGGTACGTTTTTGGGGGAAATGCAGCACCCCCCACCATAACATATAGTGCTGGGAGTGTAACGAGATTAGATTTTTTTTTTTAATTACACAAAATATTGACTGTCTCTAAGTTTATTNGGAGATACACAGCAGATGAACCAGTTTAAACCTGGGATTCCTGAACTGAAGTTGCAGCTCTGAAAAAAAAATAAGTAGATTGAAGAATAGTAATAGTTTTAAAGATGTTAATGTGGATGGTTTCACCAAAAAGTGAAATTTGGCGTTTCTAAAGGCTGACATTCGGTCCATGCTATCAAAAGTAGTTACATTTCTAAGATTTCTATTCATTTCTCATATATCTATGGAACCAGCTGTACAAGATACAATAAAACCATGCTCATGTAACGAGATTAGATCTTTTTTTTTTTTAATTACACAAAATATTGACTGTCTCTAAGTTTATTTCTCCCCCTGAATTCACCGTTGGGTAACCCCTCCTTAGTTTGTTCTTCTTCTGTGGTTTCTTCTTTATATGTTGGGCGCTCGCTTTCCCTCTCTCCTTCCTGTTTTACTGTTCGGTGGGAGAGGTGGGTGTCTTGTAACGTTTACAACATGAATCCTCATTTAATTTTAGTTATGCCCATAATTCTGTTACTGAAAAAATCCAAAAACGTTTATTTTATTTTATTTTATTGTGATGTAAGAATTAGCTGATCTCCCTCTACCTGTCACTCTTATCTAGGAGCTAAAACGGGCAGCTAACACCGTGATTTCTGTGTCTTTCCTTTCTGGAAAATTGTCAGGTATGTGTTAGAGTTTTGTCGCCCGTTGGGGCCTTCCTGTTTTACTGTTCGGTGGGAGAGGAGCTAAAACGGGCAGCTAACACCGTGATTTCTGTGTCTTTCCTTTCTGGAAAATTGTCAGATCCGCAATAAATGGAGGTGATCTCCGAGGGTGCTGCTGTGCTTCCACGTCTTTCCTTCCAATAAACACAACGCAGAATCGATACGGTTACACTCAGAGAAAGTATTCTGACCTGCTTGACTGCTCTATTAGATGTTAGTCTCATTCTTGAGCTGCAATCCACTTTACCAGGAACTGGTGATCTTTATCTAATCTATGATCTACAAATCTTTCCCGCCAATCTACTTTTTTAATCTGTAAAACTAGCTATACAAGCTTAGCCTAACATCTCTGGGTGCAGTGGAGAAAAATACTTTTCTGAAATCTGGATCTTTCCAGTTTTGTTTGGTCTTCCATCTATCTTCCAAACCTGCTTATTCCTTTTGGAGTCTATCCTTAACACTTTTGAGTGACGGTGAGGTACGCTCCATTCAGGTAGCTAGTCCATTACAGTGCCTTTACTGCTGTTGTTAAAGTAAAGAGATGTATAAAAATATACGTGATGGGAGGTAAGCCAGATGAGGACAAAGGGAGCAGGTCTTCT
>NW_023418129.1:24643-31069 GCF_002922805.2 Oryzias melastigma | reverse complement strand
CGTCTTTCTTCCCCATAAACACAACGCAGAATCGATCCGGTTACACTTGGTGCCGTTAGACCCGTCCATCGCGGATCCGCGACCCCCCGCCATCTCTGCATGATCCACCGCGCTCTGCAACTCCCAGCGTCCCGCTCTAACTTCATTACTACACCCTGCGCATCGACTTACAGGTGCTCCCTTGGAGGTGCGCGTTCTCCCTGTGCCCTGACTGGCAGGTGTTTTTTTTCTTGTGTTATTTTTCTGTGTGATGTTTGATTTTGCCCTTTACTGTGTTGTTTCTTGACGATCAACATCTCTGATTTGTTTACCGTAAGTTAGTAGGAAACTGAATTAACTCCATACCTGTTCAATTTGAAGAAGTGAAGCTACACTGACACATTGTACTTTCTGTTAAGAGAATTGATAATTTTCGGACCTCTCAATATAGGAAAATATGTCTAACCAAAATAAGACAAGTCATCAGGTGTATCCCAGTTTGGGGAGGGGTCAGCAGTTACTTTCATTTGGGAGGGGAAGATTTATGAGCCCCGGCAGCTTTCCGTGTGCTGCAGATCAGTCAGAAATTTCTCCCCCGCTGGTCCCTGCTGCAACTTCCACACCTGTTGCAAATGCACCTCCTAGTCCCACCCAAGTTATTACAGTTGATACGCTCAGCACAGTAATTAGCGACTTGGCCAAGCAGATTGGGGACAATATCACAGCAAATCTCAGTGTGATACAGCAGAGCAGTTCTAGCCAATCACAACCTGTGGAGAGACAAACACCTGAGGACAATGATAAGTTAAGAGTGGTTGTCCAGCCAGAGGCTAAAGCACCACCATATTTCAGGGGTGACCGGACAGATACCTTTTCTATTGATGAATGGGAAGACATGATGAGATGTTACTTATCCAGGCTGAACTGTGGAACACAGCAAGCATTCGACTTAATGATGTCCAGACTGATAGGCAAGGCCAGAGATGTAGTAAAAGTGTCTCTGCGCTGCCGTCCTGAACTGAGAGATACCGAACGCATGGATGTTGCTTTTGACATTTTGAAGCGCAACTTCAGTGAGCTGATGTTTTCTGATCTACCGATGAAGGACTTTTATAACACATTGCCATTATCTGGTGAAGATGCAATGGATTATTGGATTCGCCTGAACAAAGCTATGGATGTTGCCACAGAGTGCCTTCGCAGGCGAGGCAGACTGGCGGATGATCCGAGTGCTGAGGTTGTCATGATGTTTATTAACCACTGTCCTGATGCCCGCCTTGCACTGTCTTTTCAGTTGAAGGACCCTCATGAGTGGACAGCAGCTGAAGTACAGACAAAATTGGACAGTTATTTAGGGAAAATCAAAAGCTCAGTACATCATTCAAAAAAGAATGTGAGTCAGCATGCCCTGAGTTTTAACTGTCAGTCTCAGCTTGAATCTCACGCGGCTGCTTTTCCAACAAATGATCAACACTGTCATGCTTCGCAGCTTTCACAATCAGCCTATGTCTGTGGTCATCATCAATCTGTTGGCGAAGGTGGAACCACACAACAGTTAAAAGCAACCGTTGATTCCTCTGCTACTACACCCATTTCTTCGCAGACCATGGTTGAACATGCCACCCAACAAATGGTGAACATGTTTGAAAAGGTTCTGTCCCAGTGCACTACCTCTCTTACAACTGATCGTCGCAGACAACAGCAGAATGGCCGTCCACATGGTCTTCAGAAATTTGAACGTGCCCCGTGCAAGGTCTGTAACTCAAAAGACCATACAACTCACGCACATTGCAGACTAATGAGACTTTGCCTCAACTGTTTTGGTTCAGGACACGTGAAACGGGACTGCAAACTGGCGGCTGAGAAATCACAGACAGCAGTTCCCTCTTTCAGCGCTGATTTAAACTAGGTAGCCCATGTGAAGGGAGGGGCAGCATGGGTCACACTGGAAAAACCCTCAATGATGCGCTTGACCCGCACACAGTGTATGTGAACTGTTGTGAATCTTTATCTGACAAGGAGACTGTAGTTTTTGTTGGTTCACAAAGAGTAGATCAGGCTTCTGAGTTGTTCTATGCCCCTGTGTCTGTCGGAAACAGAGCTGTTTTGAGAGGAATGCTTGATTCGGGGAGCATGTCATGCACAATAAGTGAAGATGCAGAAAATAAACTACGGTCTCTTGGTGTCATACTTTCTCTCAAATCTGTCCCTGAAAATGTGGTTCTGATTGGTTGTGGTGGCCTGCTAACACGCCCAAAATGCATCTACGATTTGGATATTGAAATCTATGGATTCCGATTTGAAGTGCCAACTTTTGTGGTGCCAGGACAAAGAGATGAACTGATAATTGGCACCAATGTGCTCCGTCCAGTTATACAGAAAATGAAATGTGACCCGAAATATTGGGAACTCGTATCATCAAGTACCACTGACCCAGGATGTGAAGAGTTTCTCCAGCTTCTCAGTTGCATCTCACGATGGTCAGGCTCTGAGCAACCGGACAAGATTGGTTCTGTAAAGTTGAGACAAGCTGTGACTTTACTGCCACAGAAAGAGTATGTGGTGTGGGGGAAGCTGCCGTCTTCTGCTCCAGTGTCACCAGGGAGTACTGTGATTGTAGAACCATCTTCGACACGTTCAGCACCAAGAAGCATCCTTGTTGGTCGAGTTGTGACTCCCATGTGGGGTGACTACTGGGTCCCAATGAAGGTTCTCAATCCCACACTCAAACCCATAACACTACGTCGGAACACCAAGATTGCTGATGTATTTTCCTGTGTAGCTGTTGAAGATTTAACTTTCTCTCAGGGTCTGTCCAAAACTGTGCCTGACCTCTCAGGAGTCCCCACTGCCTCACCAGATCCCACATTTGATCCAGGAAAGCTCCTTGTTGAAAGTGGTTTGGGGGACATTGATATTCAGAGCTGTGAAGTGTCAGATGAATGTAAGAGGAAACTTGCACATCTCCTGTTGACCTACCAAGATGTATTTTCCAGAGACAAACTCGACTGTGGCGAGGCGAAGGATTTTGTCCATCGTATTCATCTCACTGACGATCATCCATTCCGCCTCCCATATCGACGTGTACCACCAGCCCATTATCAGCAGCTGCGAGAAGTGCTTTCTGACATGGAAATCAAGGGCATCATCAGTAAGTCAGTCAGTGAATATGCTTCACCCCTTGTAATGGTCTGGAAAAAGTCAGGTGATTTGAGAATATGTACTGACTTCCGCTGGCTTAATGCCAAGACTGTTAAGGATGCTCATCCCTTGCCTCATCAGGCTGACTGTCTGGCTGCACTTGGTGGTAATGCCCTTTTCAGTACCATGGACCTGACGTCAGGATTCTACAACATCCCCCTTCATGAGTCCGACAGACACTACACTGCTTTTACAACCCCTCTTGGCCTTTATGAGTACAACCGCCTACCACAGGGTCTATGCAACAGTCCGGCTTCTTTTATGAGGATGATGCTCAGTATCTTTGGTGACCTGAACTTCTCCAAACTCCTTTGTTACTTGGATGATCTCCTGGTTTTTGCACCTACAGAAGAGGAGGCCTTGATGAGGCTGCAGATTGTTTTCAATCGTTTGAGAGCTAATAATCTGAAACTGTCACAAAAGAAATGCCACTTTCTTCGAAGCTCTGTGAGGTTTCTGGGACACATAATAGATGCTGATGGAGTCTCGGTAGACCAGGAAAAGGTTAAGGTTATTTCTGCTTTTGTGAAGACTGATCTCATGAACCCTGATGGCTGCACTCCATCGCAGCAGAAAATCAGATCATTTCTCGGGATGGTACTGTTTTACCAACACTTTATTCCTGGTTGCTCACGCATAGCGAAGCCTCTTTATGCTTTGACAGCCGGGCAAAAGAGAAAAGCAAAGGGCCGTGGCAAAGCCGGAACTTTTCGTGCACTCACCCCTCAAGATTGGACACCTGCTTGTGAGACAGCGTTTGAGGAGCTAAAAGCTGCACTACTGAACTGTGTAATGCTGTCACACCCAGATTTTGACACTCCTTTCATTCTCTCAACCGATGCTTCTATGGATGGGTTGGGTGCTGTACTGTCCCAAGTTCCACCTGGTGAATCGAAGGCTAGACCTGTAGCCTTTGCCAGCAAGTCTCTCAGTCGAAGTCAAGCCAAATATCCTGCACACAGACTTGAATTTTTGGCATTGAAGTGGGCTGTGTGTGATAAGTTTTCCCACTGGCTAAAAGGTCATAGCTTTACAGTTTGGACTGATAACAACCCGCTGACTTACATCCTCACTAAGCCCAAACTTGACGCTTGTGAGCAACGCTGGGTCTCCAAGCTTGCCCCATATTCTTTTGACATCAAGTACATTCCTGGACGACAAAATGTAGTAGCGGATGCTTTGAGCAGAACTCCATTTGTGACTCCATTAGCACAACGCATTTTGACAGAGCCCTATTCTGAGCTTTTGGAACAGGTGTGTGAAATGAATGGTGATGTTGTACAGGACTCTTTTCATTTAACCTGTCAAACTCAGCTGTTGGAAGGTCTGTCTGTCACCAGTAATGCTAATGTGAACATGTCACAATAGGACGTTTCATCTGTTTTGACTTCTCTCGTGGATTGGGATTTTGCTTCCCAGCAACGTGCAGCTTATCTGGCAAACCATCTGACAACACTAGATGCACCTGACATGCACATCTCCACCGTCTTTGACCTTGCTGACTTGCGTTCTAGACAAGAACAGGATCCTGTTGTTTCAAGGGTGGCTTTCTATGTTGAACGTAAGCAGCGACCATCAAGGCGAGAGCGTTGTAATGAGAGTCTACAAACATTGAGATTACTCAAACAATGGGAAAAACTTACTCTCTTGGATGGAATTCTCTACAGGGTGAAGAAAGATGTAATAACAAAGAAGAAGAGATTCCAGTTTGTCGTCCCTGCCTCACTGATAACTGCAGTGTTGCATGGGGTTCATGATGATGCTGGTCACCAAGGGCAGCCACGCACATTATCACTTGCCCGTCAGCGCTTTTTCTGGCATGATATGGACAGGAATGTGCGTGAGCATGTCAGAAACTGCCACAGGTGTGTCCTTAGTAAGACCCCTGAACCTGCTGTAAGAGCCCCTTTAGAGAGCATCAAAACCAGTGCTCCACTAGAACTAGTGTGCATTGACTTCTGGTCAGCTGAAGATCACAACAACAAATCCCTGGATGTTCTTGTAATCACTGATCATTTCACCAAGCTTGCTCATGCTTTTCTGTGTCAGAATCAAACTGCTAAGTGTGTTGCAAAAAAGTTGTGGGACAGTTTCTTTTGCGTTTATGGTTTTCCAGAACGTATTCACTCCGATCAGGGAGCCAACTTTGAGAGTGAATTGATGGCCGAGCTCCTTCAGTTGAGTGGTGTTTGTAAGTCTCATACTTCGCCATATCACCCTATGGGTAATGGGACGACAGAAAGATTCAATCGCACCCTGGGGAGCATGTTGAGGTCTCTTCCTCCAAAATCAAAGCAAAAATGGCCACAGATGATCCAGACTCTGACCTTTGTCTATAACTGCACCATCCATGAAACTACAGGTTTTGCTCCTTTCTATCTAATGTTTGGTAGAGTCCCAAGACTGCCAGTCGACCACATGTTTAAAAGTGTTATGAAGGATGACACAGTTTGTGACTACAATGTTTATGTCAAAACACTCATTGATGACCTGCGTTCAGCGATGCTTCATGCACAGTGCAGTACTGCAAAGGAGCAAAAGCATCAGTCTAACCAATATGACAAGAGAATGAAGGGCCTGCCTCTCTCACCAGGTGATCGGGTGCTGGTTGCAAATAAAAATTCCAGAGGCAGACGGAAACTTTCTGATAAATGGGAGCCCGTCATCTACACAGTTGTAGCATCGAAACCTGCTATTCATGTCTACAAGATCAGAGATGCGGATGGAAATGAGCGAGTGGTGCACCGAAATCTCCTTCTTGACATCAACTTCTTACCATTGAATGTGGATTTGGATAACAATGCATCTTGCTCTGTCAGTGACACTGCAAACACTGATGACGAGGACACAGAGTTATCCGTTGTGGGTGCAGAGGCTGGAACAACTGCATCTTCTTTAGCTGAATCTCTGACCTGGACTGCTGACGATCGTACGTCAGAATGGGTGAGACAGTCCCCCCCATCTGTGCTAGACAATGTTGCAGAGAGACCCACATCACCTGGAGCGCAATCTTATGATGACTTTATCCACCTTCCTTCACGTCCTGTAGAGTCACCTACCGAAAACCAAGTGACATCCAGATTTGGGAGGGTTATTAAACCAGTTAGCCGCCTTATCGAATCTATGGCTCAGATAGAAATACCTTTGGATGCATGAAACTTACAGGGTCCTGTTTTAAATGCATATGTTCTCTTAATGCATGAACAGCTCTTGTTTTGGGTGAAGCCTTAATGATCCTATTTGTTT
>NW_023418129.1:5365-6259 GCF_002922805.2 Oryzias melastigma | reverse complement strand
GCTCCAAGGTTCTCCATATAGTAGGCGGTGGAGAAGTGCTAATAAACAGTAAAAATACAATAGAAGAAGATTCTCCTCCATGCTGATATCTGTGTGAGCACGCTGCTCAGGTGTGGATACAACCTTCTGATTAGGGCTGTGGATCATTGCTTAGGTGACGATCCGATTCGAATCACGAATCAAGCTCAACGATTCACGAATCGAACCATGAATCTTACTTTTTAATATGTTTATTGCTATGTATGGGTGTATTTACTGAATGGTTGAAAATTGAAACTATTTATGTTAAATCACCAACATTTATACCTATTTTTTTAGGGGTGGAGATCAGAATCAACAAAACTGATAAAAAAAAACACAAAGATTCAGATAGAAATAATTTTTGTTTGTCATTTTAAACTGGCCATTTAATACAAACAAAGATCTGTAGCGCTTGATATATTTACCTGGAGGGCCGGATCTGGCCCCTGGGCCTTGACTTTGACATATGTGCTTTAGAGCAAGGATAGGCCCCTCCAGGCCTTGAGGCCCACATTCCTACATGTTTGTCAACATCTCCTGCTCTTGCATGTTCTAATTGGATAGACACACCTAAAGCATGTAATCAATCATGAGTGTGGGTAGAAAATCTTGAAATCATGCAGACACACCGGCCCTCGAGACCTGGAGTTGCCCGCCCCTCCTTTAGAGGAAGTGAAATAATTGTAGCACATACATGAGGAAATTGTAGCGTTACAGACCTCAGATCAGCCAGCAGTGTTGCATTTGGCGGTTTTGGCTGTGAATTTTCAGCTAAACATTGCTTTGGGCGAGCTGACATGTATGGGGTGGGTTTGGGGTTGGTTCTGCTGATTTTTTTTTTTTTTTGTTTTGTCATCAAAATACTTTTCAACA
>NW_023418129.1:1767-5343 GCF_002922805.2 Oryzias melastigma | reverse complement strand
GGGGCCTCATGTCTAGGTGAAAACACAAAATGTGATCAGAACATATAAAAAGTTGACTCCAGTAAGAAAAAGGGAAATAGTTTATTAGATGAAAGAAATTCTGTCCTGGAAAAGAAACATTAGAAGGAACTGATCTTTAAAATCCGTTACATTTATTGCCTGCTTTGAGGTGTGTTTTACAGACATAACAAGGAAGGAGTGGCACAGAAGCAAAAGTGAAACAAAAACTGTTGTTGAAGTCAGGGATAGCCTGGGGGGAGAAAAGCTCTTCCTTTAATTGTTTTTTTCTTTTTTTAAATAAAATGGATGAATTCCTGCATCCTTTATTTTTTTTTAAACCAGAGATCTGAGCAAGAGAGAAAAAGGAAAGATTCCTCTTTATTTTCAAAAAAAGAGGGATTCAGGAGGAGAGGAATGTGACGAGATTCAGAAGATTGGGGACAACACTTATAGAATCTGCTTGAAAGTGAAAGAAGGTAAGCAAAACTCAATGGTTTAAAGAGGAAAAAAGTTACTTTTTGTGAGATTGTAGACTTTACTGTGATCTTTCTCCTATGAAAATCAGGAAAGGGTTTTGCAAAAGAAGTCTCACACCATCTGTCTTCCTAATGGAGATCTGCATCTGACTGTGAGCAGCAGCAGCTCCTTACAGGCTTCTGATCAGCTATCGACAAACCACGGGCAGGATAAGTGTTGTTGTTGACCTTCGATTTATCCCTGGTTCCAACAACCACTCAGCTCTCACTGATTCCCACAGGTGGTTTGATATTTTTTACGCCAGATGTCCTTCCTGACACAATCCTGTATGTTATCTAGGCTGGGGACAGGCACAGGGAGACCCAGTCATGGCCAGAAGTTTTGAGAATGACACAACTATTAATTTTTCCAAAGTCTGCAGTTTCATGGAAATTTATATATACTCCAGAATGTTATGAGGAGTGATCCATTCAACTGGAATTATTTGCATAGTCCCTATTTGCATTGAAAATGAACTTTATCACTGAAACCACATTTCCACTGCATTTCAGCCCGGCCACAAAAGGACCAGCTAACATAATTCTCAATAAAAGCTTTTGATACTTGTGAAATGCTTCTAATTATATGTCATTATACCATAGAAACATCTGGCAAACACCTAAAAATCCTGAAGGAACACGTAATATGTGTGACATTCTCAAAACCTCTGTAGACTGTAGAGCTACCTTGATCTAGGCAGTAGCCTGAAGGGTCTTGCTTAAGGAGGAAGCTCATTGTGCTCATTGGGAATCTAACCAATCCAGTGGTTCTCTTGTTTTAGGAAATTAAGAAAGTGTCCCAGCATCACATTTTATAATGCAAAAACAGGTTTTTTAAGGATAACTTAATAATAATAATTTCATAATAATGTTTTTTTCCCAGTTTTCCAAACTTCAAATTTTTTATTTTTTAAAAAGAAAGTTTCAGAAACCATGACGCATATATACATCATGTATATATGATGTATATTCCAACCCAAATGTATAAAAATACTTTCCCTGGAATTAAAAATTTTACAATAAATGTGATACATAGGCTGCACGGTGGCGCAGTGGTTAGCGCTCTTGCCTCACAGCGAGAAGGCCCCGGTTCGAATCCCGGCTGGGACCTTTCTGTGTGGAGTTTGCATGTTCTCCCCGTGCATGCGTGGGTTTTCACCGGGGACTCCGGCTTCCTCCCACCGTCCAAAAACATGCTTCATAGGTTAATTGGTGACTCTAAATTGCCCCTAGGTGTGAATGTGAGAGTGAATGGGTGTGTGATTTTGGCCCTGTGACAGACTGGCGACCTGTCCAGGATACCCCGCCTTCGCCCATCAGCAGCCGGGTTAGGCTCCGGCACCCCCGCGACCCGAATGGGACGAAGCGGTCAGGAAAATGAATGAATAAATGTGATACATAGCTCAGGGTTGCTGCAACTTTTACCAAAAAAAACCTGTGGGGCACACAGAACCAATATGGTTCCTCTCCTCAAATTAATTGTTTCACGCATTTAATGAAGTCTAAAAATTATTTTTGGAAATAGTTGAATGGATTATTCTTTAATAAGTGGAATCTTAAAGTGTAGGGCAGTTTTAAGAGGACCCCCAAGTAAAAGTGCAAAAAACAGAGGGCAGGTTTAAGAGTTTTATTGCAGATGAGTCTTATTGTCCATGTAGTAAATTACTGAGTCGGACACTTAAGGAGGAGCACACTGAGGGCTTGATATTTACAGTTTATTATGCTCAAGGTGGTGTGGAAAACGCGTTGCTGCTAGATGCACAGGGGAGTCTCCAGGAGAGTAGACTTTGGGATGTCAATATGGAGACAGAGGGCAGTGAAGGCTCTTGTGAAAATCCAGGCCAGGGTCATACACGTAGGTCCAATCCAGAAATGCAACACACCAGGGGAGCAGACTTGAATCCAAAATCCAGGGTCAGAGCTTGAGCAGACTTGAGTCATGGCAGAAAGCACAACGAACTGGCAGGGAGGAAGAGGAGGAGAGAAACTTAAATAGTCCAGGGCTCTGCTGTGTAGAATCAGCAATCAGGGAACCGGAGAGCAGGAACAGGAAGTCCAGAGGGAAAAAAAACCCACAGATCCTGACAGTCCAGGGGTGAGGTGAGACCGGGGCTGAGAGCTGGAGCTTGGCAGGCAGGCATACAGGTTGGAAGATTAACGCGGTGAGCTGACAGACAAGAGCAGGCAGAGCAGGCTGACTTGAAGGCAGAGCAGGGATTTCTGAGCTGAATGTCAGATCAGGATCAGGAATCCGGACTTTGGACTTTGAGGCCATGAAGAATCTGACACGGGAAGGCTGGAGAGGCAAGGTATAAGAAGCTGGCAGAATCGGTGAGGCAGATGAGCAATCAGGGCAGCTCGGCAAGGCAGGGAAAGGAGGGGCTGAATGGAGCTCATGCATGAAAGAAAGGTCATTTTGACCCATCAGGTCAATGTTCAAACGAAGTCCGAAGTCACTAAAGCTAAGATTTAAGTTGAGTTTCAAGTTTTTATGACAGCCATCAAATACACAACTATGCAATCTAGACTGACATTTAAATATGTTAAAGATATTTGAAATAACAAAATTTCTTTCCTTTTCAGACATTCATCAAAGCAAACACAAAAGAACTTGAGAAGATTTTCCAAATTGAGACCTTCCTCTTGTTTTACCTGAGAGACTGCCCTCAAGTTTTGAAGTTCTTACAAAAGCAGCTCGATGCAATCCACTGTAGTCTGACGTTAGATTTTGATACAGAGGAGGCAGTGGTGAAAGTGGATGTTGTGAAGGAATCAGGAGGAGCTTTCGGGGCTGCAGCTGAGAAATTGGAGCACCAGGTTGACAAGATCTTCATCGATCTCATTGAGAGATATACTTGCCATCATGTGTTTGAGCCTAAACTGGTCAAGAAGGTGCAGCAGGATCTCAGCAATGTGGATGATAATATAAAAGTGTACTCTCAGAAAGGTTATATTTTGGTGGTGAGAGAAACTGTTGTGGTGAAGGAGAAGGTTTTGGTTCTAGAGAAGTGTCTTCCATCCACCATGGAGCTGCCAATCACGGAGAAACACCTCAAGCTGA
>NW_023418129.1:0-1732 GCF_002922805.2 Oryzias melastigma | reverse complement strand
CACCACACGTACCAACATGGTAATCTTGGAAGGCACTGATGAGAATGTAAGGTCAGGAGCTACAAAGCTAGACGAGCTGGTCAAAAAGATCAAAGTGAAGAGAGTTCAGCTCTCTCCGTGTTTGTCTGCCTTCATGAAAACCAGCAACGCCCTCTCCAAATATGAAGCTCGATTTCAGCAGATTTTAAGAAGAGGCAACACTGCTAAGAGACATTGTTGTGATCAGTGTTCAGCTGCAAGGGGCAGCCACGGTCCCTCCAGAGCTGAGAGCAATCCTCAACAAGGCCAGAGATGAGGTCAACTCTGTGGGTCTCCAAGTGGAGGTCAGCTTCATCCCAGGTGTCGATGAAACCACCGTGCTGCTAGTTGGCTACTCACCAGAGGTCAACAAACTTAAAGAGTTACTTCATGATTATCAATTGAATCAAGCTCCAACTGAAGAGATGATTAAACTGCCAGATCCAGAACTTGTGGAATGCTTTGATGAAATGTTGAACAGGCTTGGAGTGAATATAACCAGTGTCACACTACAGACATCACATGTCCCATATCCATGTGTGATTCTGTGTGGTCCAGACGGTCAAGTTAAGGACATACATAAGACTCTCCAGCCTGTTGTAGCCGACCTAACAGTAGACTCTTTGGTCTTGAATGGGCCAGGGGCTCTGCGATACTTCCAGGGAGTTGGAAAAGTTAGCAAAGATTTGGTTGAGACTTCCCATAAGGTCATTATCAGGGAGCAGCAAGGGGTCACAAACTGGATGGAGGAGCGGGAGAAAAGCTGCTTTACCACGGGACGAGTCAAGACAGCCTGGACTCCATCAAAACAGGAGGATTCAACTGAAGCTTTTCAGGGAAAAATGGTCAGTTTTAGCCAAACATTTCCTTTAACAAACAAGCATCATTAAATCTCTAAGCAACAATATTTAAATTGATGTGTAATTCACTTTAAATATAATTTCAGATAATATGCTGACAAATGTTACATTTTCAAAATAAAAGACTACATCTTAATTATTACAACTACTATTCAGATTTATGTTTTCTGCATTTTTTACAGCAACACTCTACGGTCAAGGAACCTATTTTGCTGTAGAACTGCTGATGGTTCTAAAAGCATATTTGACGGGTTCTGACGGGTGTCTTCACTCAGGGCCGCAGTGACATGAAAATGCCTCCACCTCGGAGCAGCGATCAGCCTCACAACCGATACAACAGCCTGGTGGACAGCGTGGACAACCCCAGCATGTTTGTCGTGTTCCATGATGACCAGGCCTACCCTGACTACCTCATTACCTTTATGGTTCCTGATGGTAATGCTAACAACTATTTATGCTGCTTTAAATTATGTGATTCACTTTATAATTTTTATTTTTAAGGATAAAAAGTTGAATTTAGGGAGTTTTACGGTTGTATAAGTAAAAAGGAAGACAAAACAGCTATAGCTACACACCGGGCACTTGACGTGTATGGCAAGCCAATCCAAAGTTAACTAGTAAGCCAAAACATGTTCCACTAGTGAACTAGTTGCACTTTTGGCATTACTAGTGGGCTTAAAACAGCCTGATATCAAGGATATCTATTTTATACTGGATTGGCTTGCCATAGTCGTGCATCCTAGACCGTTCTTCACATGACCATAGTGTTTGCAATGTAGAGAGAGTAAGGCGCTTCTTCTTTTTCTACTGTTGTTTACTAGCTCAAGTCTGCCACCTACAGTTGGAAGAGGCTT
>NW_023418128.1:26719-27311 GCF_002922805.2 Oryzias melastigma | reverse complement strand
ACAGGGTGAACATGTTTTTATTTTTTGGAATTTTTAAATTCAGAGGGCTCCTGAACACACCGCCTCATTAGAGGGAATTGAGGACAGGTGTGCAGCAAAGGTGTCCCTGATCAGAGACCCTTTGGAAAAGAACAATCAGATGGCAGCAAGAAACAGAGAGAGACAAATTTGTTTTTTAGTGTTCTGAATGTAATATATTAGCATATATATTGATATAATTTACTCTGAAAGGCTGAAGAAAATCATGGTAAGGCCCCTTGAAAGTTAAAATGGGACATTTCATTTGAAGGAAGGGATGTTTAGAACCCTATTTTCACTCCCCTTTGGTGATCCTTGTACACATGATATTTACATTTACATACCTGTTCTAAACAAGAAGACTTAATACACACTTTCATATTACCATTTGCTATAAGCTGAATTACATTATTATATGTGATTTTTGTCATAATATTTATGGTTTGTGATTTTATCTACATTAAAAAATATATATTTTAGCAGCACCAAAGTAATGTTGTTGAATTAAATGTTCTATTTAATTACTGTTTAAATAATCAACAACAAAACAAAATAAGATGCTTTTATTTTCACA
>NW_023418128.1:25905-26684 GCF_002922805.2 Oryzias melastigma | reverse complement strand
AAAACCCTCCATGATTGGAAAAAAAAAAAACAAAAAAACAAATTTCCATATATTATTGTCTTTCTTTATTGTATTATAACCAATTGCATTATTAAGTAAATAATAGAAAGTGTAAACTGAGTTTAAACACATATGAAACATCTGATATGATCAACAAAGTTCAGTCTTTGTTTATTTCAAGGTTCTAAACATATTAAAAAAAACCCTACAGACCAGATCTAGAAAGAGTTTAAATGTGAAGCTCATGTGGAGACAGCAGAGACATCATCCAGATGTACAAGAACAGTGGAGGATGTAAGATGCTGCTGGGATATATTCTGAGGTCTAATTAGGGTTAGGGTGGAAATTTATCTTTGAAATTCTTGTAAAGCTTTCTCGTTTGCAAACATTTTTTCATATGCACAAAGGACAGAAAGTTAACCAGAATAACATTCAAACATATTTTCAGTCCAATCTAAAGAGAAGTTATCTGCAGATAAATAATTTTGTCAGAAAAAAATCATCTGTTTGTTTTTCTGCTCCACATGTAAATGTTGGTTTGCTCTATCATTTCGCTTAAAAATCAATTTCCTAACAGCCTTTTATATACAAATCAGGCCTCTCATCATCCTTCATCTTTAAAAGACTTGATGTCATGTTTGTCAGCAAAGCAGAAGCTCCAATCAATCATCTTCATCTTCATCATCATCATCATGTTCTCTGTAGTTCTGCTGCTTCTGGCTGCTGGATCTGTGAGTTTGACTGAGACAAAAACTCTGTTCACTGTTGTTACATCATTA
>NW_023418128.1:18870-21964 GCF_002922805.2 Oryzias melastigma | reverse complement strand
ACAAAGTAAAATATAGAATATAATAACAGAGTTAAGAAAAAGCTATTTTAGAAAGATGGGTTTTTAGCTGCTTTTTAACACTGAGTCTACAGATGGAGCCAGTGCTGCAAAGGCTCTGTCACCTTTAGTTTTTACCAAGATCTTTTAACCAACAGCAGGCCCTGGTCACATGATCTGAGGGACCAGCTGGGAGTGTATGGCTGCACAAGGTCTTGTACATAGACAGGTGCTTGGTTATTAGGAGTTCTACAAGGTAAAACCATAATTTTAAACTGCACTCTGAAGCAGATAGGGAGCCAGTGCAGCTGGATTAACAACGGGGAAAACTTGGAAGATTTTGTTTAAAGGCTTGCAGCAGCTTTCTGGACAACCTGAAGATTTTTTACTGATCCGTGAAGATGGAGGGCTGCACGGTGGCACAGTGGTTAGTGCTCTTGCCTCACAGCAAGAAAGCTCAAATCCCGGCTGGGACCTTTCTGTGTGGAGTTTGCATGTTCTCCCCGTGCATGCGTGGGTTTTCACCGGGGACTCCGGCTTCCTCCCACCGTCCAAAAACATGCTTCATAGGTTAATTGGTGACTCTAAATTGCCCCTAGGTGTGGATGTGAGAGTGAATGGGTGTGTGATTGAGGCCCTGAGACAGACTGGCGACCTGTCCAGGGTGAACCCCGCCTTCGCCCATCAGTAGCCGGGTTAGGCTCCAGCACCCCGCGACCCCGAAAGGGATGAATGAATGTGAAGATGGAGTTGCAATAATCAAGAGGCGAAGAAATAAAAACATGAATGAGCATCTCCATCTCAGAACACGATACAACTAGACTCAGTTTAGCAATGTTTTTTAAATGATAAAAACAAGAACGAACAAGTGAACCAACATGAGAGTCAAGAGATAAAACTGGGCCTAGAGTTACCCGAGGTTTCTAACAGAAGGCCTGACAAAAGAGGCAAGTGGACCAAACCACTGGACTATCTGGAGGAGGTATTTGTCAGGAGCACAAACGAAGACCTCAGTTTTATCATCATTTAGTTGGAGAAAGTTGTTGCTCAAGAGAGAAGGGTCACGCCCAGGTTTTCAAAGAGAGGAAAGATGACAGCTTCCTTAAAGTTCTCAGGAACTTGACCAGACAGCAGGGACGAGTTAATTATTGACAGGATGCAGGGACCAATGCACTGGAAGACATCTTTGAGCTAAGGTCCTGGAAATACATGGAGGGAGCAGGAGACACTAAAGACACAGCCTTCAGTTCAAAATACAGCCTGAATGAACTCAGTTCAGAAAAGGAATAAAATACTATTTTTGGTTCTCAAAACACTCATGCAATCACTCCAGCATCAAAATGCCTTTTGCTACAGTTGCGATTCTTCATTCTTTTACCTGTGAGACGCAGAAATCGCAACATCCCATAATGATCACAAATGCACTTTTGTGCATTAAAATCAGACTACATCAAGGCTAATTATTGTCCTTAATAATTTCATAAAAATCTTCACTTCACTGCTCCTGCTGCTAAAGATATAGACAAATTTGTCAGCACTAGTAAAAAAAATACATAAATTACACGAATTAAGGCAAAAAAAAAAAAACGTGAAATGAACACATTAGATGGATGAAATGCAATAAAATTAAGCAAACTTGTGCAAACTAATATTTCCGTAATAGGATTATAATAATTTGATTATATGTCCTATTTTCAGCATCACAGGTGATCTTGGGATCAATCTCTCTGCGTCAGGGAGCTCCAGGTATTCATCATGTTCATATACATGGACCTCTCTTTATTTAAAGTGTTTGTTAAATGGTTTGTTAGATTTGGTTTGTAAAACTTGTGCTGTTTCTGTTCGGTGTTATTCACTCACTCAGAGCTCAGATGTGTGCTGTCCATGATTGTTGCAGATGAAGGTCTGGTGTGAACATCAAGCTTGGCTGCCTTGCAACAGGTCATGGTAAAGGGAGCTGTTTTCTGTAAAGGGCACAAATGGTTTTGGTTTATTTGGTATTTATATTTCGCTATGATTATGTTAAGTTAGTTCATTTAATCAAGGAATTATTTTTAAGCCCTTGGATCAGTTGACTATATGAGTACTATAAATGTACTACTTTGATTCTTCTGTGGGCTGCACGGTGGCGCAGTGGTTAGCGCTCTTGCCTCACAGCGAGAAGGCCCCGGTTCGACTCCCGGCTGGGACCTTTCTGTGTGGAGTTTGCATGTTCTCCCCGTGCATGCGTGGGTTTTCACCGGGGACTCCGGCTTCCTCCCACCGTCCAAAAACATGCTTCATAGGTTCATTGGTGACTCTAAATTGCCCCTAGGTGTGAATGTGAGAGTGGATGTGTGTGTGATTGAGGCCCTGAGACAGACTGGCGACCTGTCCAGGGTGAACCCCGCCTTCGCCCATCAGTAGCCGGGATAGGCTCCGGCACCCCCGCGACCCCGAAAGGGGAGAAGCGGCCAAGAAGATGGATGGATGGATGGATGGATGATTCTTCTGTGGACCTCGCCCCTGACTCGTCTCACGTCACAGAGTGTGAGAGATTTCAGATTCCAGGAGTGCCGTCTCTGCTCCTGTCCTCACAAGTGGACCTCGCCTCTGGCTTGCCTCGGATTTCAGAGTGGGAAAGATTTCAATTTCCAGGTGACCCGTCTCTGCTCCTGTCCTCAGGAATAGACCTCAACTCTGGCTCGCCTTGTGTCTCGGAGTGGGAGAGGTTTCAGATTCCAGTTGGCTCATCTGTGATCCTGTTCTTGCCCCGTGGACCTCACCTCTGGTTTGCCTCGCGTCTCAGAGTGGGAGAGATTTCATCATCCAGTCCTGGTACATCGCTTGTCCGTCCTGGGAGAGGATCCCTAATTCATTTGGACATCCCTGAGATTTCTTCTTTAGAATCTGGATTTTTTTTTTTTAGCTTAGTCTGTTTGGTTTAGTTTTGATTTTATGACTGACTTTATGTTTGTATAGAATTTCCACTGTGAAGCCGATTCGACAACTGTATTTTAATATTGACCTATATAAATAAAACTTAATTTGTTTGGCCCAACGCTTATTCAACCAGCTGAAGTGTGATTGTGTTATTTATTTATCTCCTGGAAAGACA
>NW_023418128.1:0-10493 GCF_002922805.2 Oryzias melastigma | reverse complement strand
CAATAGACTTTCTCCATTTATTGAGAGTGTAGTTAGTGTGAGTGATGAGGAAACAGAAGAAAGATCAGATGGATGTGAAGGATTCACTGCTGTGACTCCTAAATGTAGCAGCTAAAAGACAAAGAACAAAATGACATTTGCATAAATGTTTTTTTTATATTTATTTATTTATTTATTCCACATGGTGAAAACACATGGTCTGAAAACGACAATGAGTTAGTAATGTTGATATTTAGTTAATTGTTTTACAAAACTGCAAAATTTGAAAAATTATATTAATTTCTGCTGAAACTTAAAAAAATAAATCTCTAGGTTTGAAATTGAAGATCAGTCACTGAAGATTAATGAGCTTCATCAAGTAGAAAATACTGGAAATTCTACCTAAAAAACTTTTATTTTATGCATTTCCTGACATACTAATAATAACATTTCTAAACTGAAGTTACAACAAAACACGAATAAAGAACATTAAACATAATCAAAAGTTGCGTTACAGTTTAGAAAAGAGGAAATTCCAGGGTGGAGTTTTTGTACAGGGTTGTGTCACCGTGTGGTATAGCGGCCACAGTGAAATACACCATGACAAAAACCTCCTGCCTTCATAAGTCATGTGTAACATTTAAATCTATCATCAACAAACAGAATAAACAGAATCAAATGTGTAAACAAACTCCAGTGTTCAATAAAAAACATTTTTTACAGGTAAAAATGTATTTATCAAATAAAGATAAAATAAATGAACAGCATCAACGTCAGTAATAAAACACCAAGTTGTATTTATTTAACCCACAACTTAATATATTTGAAATTTTCAAAACATTTATCACCATTTTAAAAACTACAATCTTCTTATTTATTTTAAGATTAAACTGTTTTTTTGTTTTGCTACATGCATTTCTTTATCTTTCTTTAAAATACATTTTTATCATGAATTCCTGTTTAATGTTCGCTTACTCTCACTCAAATAAAAAAAGGAGGAAATTTAATGTTTAATCATGAAAAGTAAATCAACAAGCAGCTCAAAAAGTTCAAAAGTATCACCAGGTTTTGTGGGCAGGTTTTTGTAGGACTGTTTCTCACAGTGTGGGGCCACAGTGATAAATGTCAATACAAAAACCTCTTCTGCTTTCAACTCAAGACTAAAGCATTTTTACATTTCTAATAAATATAAAACTGAAAAGTTTGATCATTTTTGGGACTTTACAGAAAGTCAACATTTAACAAGAATTAAATTAATTTTTTTCCCCTCAGTTTTCTCATTCTCTACATTACATTCACAAGAACCAAACCTTGTTTTCTCATTGGTTAATTCCACCTTTATGTATCATTTATTTTTAATTTACGCTATAACTTTGTAGCAGAAAAACATTAAGGAATTTGTTACACACAGAAAAATGAAACAGATTTTGCAGCTGAAACATTTTCTTAAATTAAAATTTAGTTGTTAATCACATATCATATTTCTAAGTCATTTTGGGGGAAAAAAAGTCTAAAATGTATAAATGTAAAAGTAAAGGTATCTAAGAGGTGTTATAATTTTAATAAAAGAAGAATTATACAACGATCAACAGTGTGAGGTTTTTGTAAGGGGCTGAGCCACAGTGGATACTATAGCAGCCACAGTGATACATGCAATGACAAAAACCTACATTCACTGAAAAGGAAATTATTTGTACAAAAATAACAGCATAATGACACAAAAAATATTCTGTAAAAAGTTAACATACAGAAGAACAAACCTGTATAAAAATATAAATAAGTAATAAAAAGTTAAACAAATTTTGAATGTATTGAAAAAAATCAGCTGGATGTATTTATATTTCTAAATAAATTAAAGTTAAATCTTACTTACATTAAACTGTAGAAATGTTAATAATTGTACATTGAAAATAAAAAAGTAATTATATAAATGTTTGCCATTTCTGCTGTCCAATCCATCAGAAAACCTGGTTGAAGTTTTTGTCAGAGCATGAGTCACTGTGGATGGAATAGCTACCACAGTGTGAAATGGTCAAACAAAAACCTAAGCTGAGCTGAAAACCCAAAAACATTTATTCTGAAAAACAGAAACCATTAAAATATTGCCCTAAACATTGACATAAAATCATTTGGACAAATCACATTTGTTTAATAATCCCTAAAAGTCACAGGTTTAAGACTATTTTAGCTTTTAGTGAAATGGTCTGATAAATTATAATAAAATAATAATAACTCAATATATCTTATTAATATATCCTTCAGTAGTAACTGAATATACTTACATCACTTTAGATTTACTGTTTAGATTTTATTACAAAGTTATCTTGGGTGCAGAGGTAGAAGAGCACAATTACATTTGTTTAAATTACTCTGATGCAATTTGAAACACAAGCAACATCCAAGGAAATATATATTTTTTTTTAATTCAACTATTGTAATAAAGCAGATAAAAAATAATTGTAATAGTTACATTTATTGATTTTTTTTAATGTCTATCACATTTAAATAATATAGTAATAATAAGTAGTAATTATTTAAATAATAATAGTCCATTCTGGAGATATAAAAAATATTGGAAATTGAAAATACTAAATAATATGTTTCGAGAAAAACAATTTTACAGAATAATATTTAAAAGAGGAAAGTAAAAGTCAGTGAAGCATTTATTGAGTGAAGGTTTTTGTACGACCCTGTGTGACTGTGTGGGCTGGGAGCCACAGTGATAGAAGTCAATACAAAAACCTGCCTTAAGATAAATCAAATATTAAGTCCATATATTTAAAATAAAACATAATCCAAACTCATCACAGGCTTTAGACAACAATACTCTCAGCTTTAAATGTTGTCCTTGTTAGATATTAAATATATATACATATACAGTATTATTCTTTAATTGAAAAAGGCTAATGAGAAGCTGCGGTTGAATCCTTTTAGGTGAGCAAACAAAAAAGATTCAAGTTCTGGAAAATGATCCTAAAAAGGAAATATATATATATATTTGCAATGTCTTTTTTGGTCATGTTAAGATTAAATAAACAAGCAGCTGACTGATTTAACTTTGTTTGATTTTTTTTCCTCTATTGTACCCAAAACATGTATTGGTTTAATGTTTAAAGATGAATGTTTAACCCTCATACAAATGTGATAAAAAAATAAAATAAAACGATAAATAAACATTTAAAGTGTCAAAATTTCAATACATATGTAAAATGTCTGTATAGTTGTTTAGATATTGAGTTGCAGTCCTCAACTCTCTAATGCTTAATATAAATAATGTAACAGACAGGAACACCACAGAAACAGGTGTTTCCTCATCCTGTCAGGAAATGTTTGGGCTGAAAGACAGAAGCTCCAAAAGGACAGACATATGTAACAAAATGTGAATGACATTTGTTCTTCTGTGGTATTAAAGTTTAATAGAAGTCCATTATTTAATGTTTTGCCCTGATTGACTGCTAAAAAATCTCTAAAAAATCTCTCAAAGTCAGACTTCAAATGAAAAACGTGAAGTAATAAATTCTGGATGCCAGATCAACACATCTTCATTTAGAATGGGAAATGTATTTATATATAAGATTTTTACCCTAAAGAAACAGATTTTTCCCTGAATGAGAGGCATTTATACTTCATTTACAAGTAAAGGTTAGATCCATGAATGTACCTGTGAATAAGAGAGCACATCCTCCTTTCACTTTGGTGTTTTCTGGGAGTCATATTGAACTGCTGTACATTTCACATTATTCATTGGCAAAATATGAATGTTCTATCTTTATTAAAAAAAGAATGCTAATATGACATATGAAACACAATCAGTGGTCATGCAAACATACAATGGGTTCATATTTTTGTAAAACTGACTTTGGAAAAATCAGTGCCTCACCAGCCAATGAACAGAGTTAATGGTGGATATTTCTTCCAATAAAAGGAATCTTGGAATTTACTTGTGGTGTTTGTTTCTTTGAAACAAACTTTTGCTTCATCATCTAGACAAAAACAAGTGGTAAGACCAGACCTTTCCTTTCCCCCTGAAAGGATGCTTTGTATCACTAAACATGATTTTTATCATATACTACTAACGGGTTAGTCTTCATACAACAGCTAATGCAGAGAGAAGTCGGTGCATAATCATTAGCTGTTACCATGACAATAAATCAACCCGCATAAAATAGTTCACTTGCAATGAAAAATTATAAAGTAAAAAATCTTTTACTAGAATGTCGTTCTGGACTGCTCCGACTTATTTTCACCCCTGGCACTATTCCTTACCAAACTGATTTTAAAAGCCATAACATTTTTGCCAAATCACACGGGGTAACCATTTGAGGAAAACTGTCATTAAAAACCCAAACTGTAGAGGTTCTGAAGAACCACATGACACAACAAGTACCTTTATTCTAAAAAGTAATTCTATTCTAACAAAACCCAGGCGCAGAAGCCTGAATGATGCTGCGCTGATTGGACATTTTAGGAAAGACTGAGAAAGAGCTGGAGTCAATCACCAGAGAGGTAAATGACTGTAGGTGTCTCCTTACTATCCAATCTTCTATGTCTTCTTGACTAAAGAGGAATTGATAACGTATCAGAAATTCATATTTTTGTTATCTCAGATAAGACTTAAATAAAAAGATTACATGGTGGAACAATTGAGAAACGTTGTCTAAAGAAGTGGATGTGGTTTAACACCTTACATAAACCCCTTGATTGGTAACACCTTCAAGCATGTCTGTGTTTTTTATTCATCAGAAAATAAAAGTAATATTTAGACATTTAAAGTTGTAAATTTACTATTTTAAATCTTTTACATTTATCACTTTCTTCTCCTAATTTTACAAGATTTAAAGTAATTAATTTACGAGAATAAAGTAGAAGTGAGCATACAGTCAGCAAGCAATATGCACCAGCAGAGCAGACTGTCTAAACTCAGTTTGATCAAACTGTCTTGGATTTGAACAGGTAAGCTGAATGTTTATCAATAATGTTACAAATGTTTGGAATCTCCTTTCTTTGATTTAAGGTTTATTAATGTTTCATTCATTGATCGGTGGCTTGCAAGATCACTGCAGTATCCATCGATGAAGCCATCAATATCCCTACAGCTGTCCATTTCCAATCATTTCTTCCTCCACGAAAGACAAGATGTCCTCTAAGTCTATGAGGTGCCTCTGTCTGAGGAGGCCAATTTTTTTTACATTTTCAATGTTTTTATGATGGTGTCTCAGACTAGTTTCATCCCTCTTTGTTGTTTTGTATTCAAATGAAACATTTCATTTAGAGGAGAGGATACACTACTATTTTCATTCCCCTATGGTGTTTCTTGTGTGCGTGGCAGTTACATGCTCGGGTCCTCTACCAGAGGCCTGACAGCTTGAGGGTCCCCCGCAGTATCTTAGCTGTCCCTAGCACTGTGATTCTGTGGACTGAGATGTCTGAGGTCTTTCCAGGGATCTGCTGTAGCCACTCCTCCAGTTTTTAGGTTACAGCCCCGAGTGCTTCAATTACCACGGGCACCAATGTCACCTTCACCTTCTAGGCTTTCTCCAGTTCCTCTCGGAGTACCAGGTATTTCTCCAGTTTCTCATGTTCCTTCTTCTTGATGTTCCCATTGCTTAGTACTGCCACATCCACCACAACGGCTTTCCTCTGTTCTTTATCCACTACCACAATGTCTAGTTGGTTCACCATTACCACCCTGTCAGTCTGTATCTGGAAGTCCCACAGGATCTTTGCTCTGTCCTTCTCTACCACTTTCGGAGGTGTTTCCCATTTTGACTTTGGGTTTTACAGTCCATATTCTGTACATATGTTTATGTATATTGTTCCAGCTACTTGGTTGTGGTGTTCCAATCATGCCTCTCCTGCCAGCATCTTACACCCTGCAGTTATGTGCTGGATTGTTTCCGCCGCCTCTTTGCACAGTCTACACCTTGGGTCTTGTCTGGTGTGGTAGATCTGAGTCTCTATTTCTCTGGTGCTCAGGGCTTGTTCCTGTGCTGCCAGATCAGCGCTTCTGTGCTGTCTTGCAGGCTAGCCCTTTCTAGCCATTGGTAGGACTTCTTGATATTAACTACTTCAGTTATGGTTAGGTGTTTCATCCCATGCAGGGGCTTGTCCTCCAATGAGGATCTGTCCTCCAGCATCACATCCTCTGCTTTCCATTGCCTGAGACATTCACTGAGCACGCTGTCAGTTGGGGCCTTGAGCTTGACCCATTCATGGATTCTGGATGTTTCATCTTGGATAGTGGCTTCCACGCTCAGTAGTCATCAGCCTCCTTCCTTGCGGCTAGCATACAGTCTCAGGGGGCTGGATTTGGGATTGAACCTTCTATGTATGGTGAGTAGCTTTTGTGTCTTAGCATCCATGGTCTGCATCTTTTCCTTTGGCCATCTTATAATTCCTGAAAGGTGTCTGATTACTGGCCATGCATTACAGTTTATTGCCCGGATCTTGTTCTTGCCATTGAGCTGGCTTCTCAGGACTTGCCTTACTCATACATTTATCAAATATTTGCTCTGAGGGATTTTAACTTCTCTATCTTTAATCTTCTTGTCTTAACTGCTTGATGTCGAGTACAGCTCACATATGAACAAACAGGAGCCAACACCCAGATGAAGGATATGAGAAGCTGCTATAAAGCAGGAACTTGAAGACATCATCAACCATCATGTACTGGAAGATAGAGAAATGTACACCAGTGATAAATATGCAGATTTTATGTGATTAGGGGATGCCTGATCTTTCCATAAAAGGAGGATTTCGATGGAGGGCACTTCAGAGCAGGGTTGAGACTAGTTTCAACATTCTCTGTCCGTTTCTCTTTGCAAGTGTGGCAGGATGGTTTAGTCAAGCTGAGGAACAGGTGCAGTCAGTCCTGTCCAGGTGCTGCTGACGAACACCCACCCACTATAAAAATGGGACAGAGCTGGGTTATCGTGCTTTTTGGGCCGAGACTGTCTTCCTTCACGGGTTGCCACTGATCTCCACTGCCAGTTCAGTGGTAGCTGGAATCCCTAGTCGCACCGCAAATCAGCGTGCGCCTGGGTAGAAGTGTGGTTGAACGAGTGTATTGCCTCCTACAGGTAATTCCAGCACTAGTTTGTGTGCGGTGCATCCCTCTTCGCCCTGCATGTTCTCTGACCGCTGAGGTAATGCCCTGCTGCCCATCTTTCTGGTTTTTGCCTCCACAGGGTCATGTAGGTGGAACCCGCTGCTTTTTTTAACGTCGTGTTTCATACATCAAGATTCACCACAGATGCTCAAAGGGTCCTCCACATCAACTCCACTTTGCCACTGGGTCAGCCGCAAGGCCGCAGCACCTCGCCTCCCTCCGTTCAGCGGATCACAGTGGTGCTTCTGGGTCCTGGTGGCCTGTTGGGACTTGCGCTCCTACATATTGCAAGAGTCCTGCCGGAGCAGCTGGTAGACTGTTTCAACTTGTGATTTTACTGATCTGTGCACCAAAAAGGGTATGTTTGCCTCTTCATTGTTTTATTGTTTTAGAGCTGCTGCAACAGGTACTGGTTCTCAAGTGGATGTTTAATTTGTGTTATGTTCCCCGGGGTTTGATTCAATTTCCTTTATGCTTATGCATGTGATTGCTTTTTATTTTTTTATTCTGCTTGAGTAAACAGGTCTCTGGTGCAGGTGGGCTCAAGGACCCTAATGATTTTATCACAGGTTTTTTAATAATTCAACATTTTAAACTATTTATAATAATCAACCTTTTTTTAAATCTGGAACCACGCCTCCATCTTGTTTGAGTCCCCCTTTTTTAGTGTGTGCCTAAACCGCTCGTGTTGCCACACTTGGCGTTGCTGGCAGGATCTCATACTAAGGGGAGGCGTGTGATTCCTTTTATTTTTTTTATATTGGTTTTAACTGAATTGAGTGAATAACACTTTTGTTTTGTCAAAACAGCAGCGGGTTCTCTTCAAAAAATGCCATCATGGAGGAGCAACGCGGGAAGAATTGGAATGGGGCTGGCAGAGCGGCTGGAGGAGGTGCAGGGGTGCAGGAGGGCGCGTCAGTTGGGGGCATAATCAGGCATTCATGTTGGAAGGTAAAGCTCAAGAGCATGCTAGAATTGCTTCAACAACCCAGTGCACCTCTTTGTCCGGCAGTTGCCAAGGATGTTGAGTAGGCACTGGATAACCAGTGCCCAGAGCTTTTGAGTCAAAGCTCGACAGGTTAAACCTGCAGTTCAAAATTGCAAAGGGTTGGATCCCCTCGCCCCATCTAAAGGTAAATGTGGGTGGGCATTACCCACTGTGACTGGTGGGCACTGGATCCATGGTGTCTACCATCACCGCATTTTTTTTCCCATAGACCTTTAGAACAAGTCTTAGAAATACTAATGCCCATGGTTGTGGTTAAGGCCAACCAGTGGGTTGACCATCCCTTGTGTGTGGCTCTTGTGGAACTACAGACTGACCTTTGAGGAAAATTTAGGCCTCTGTTCAAAATATTGGTCGTCCAAAGAAACCAGGAGCTTTTGAGTAAGCCCCTGTTGTTTTGGTAGCTAACTTCTTTAGCTGCTACTGTGATCAGTTTACGCAGTAGGGTTTCCAATTGTCCGCCTCCCTCAGAGTAGGCTAAAACCCCTGATTTTTTTCCTGGTGGCCTTGCAGCAAGGCCTCCAGGTTCGGGGATGGAGGGAAACCTTCTTGTGGTAGCTGTACATGAGATCTAGTGGATCCAACAAGGAATAGGGAGGAGCATCACCGTGCCCTGCGCTTCAAGAGCAGGGTTTCTGATGTAGCTCGAGCCGTCAAGGTCGAGCATCCTGCGGGCTTCCTAAGGGATCAACCTGGTATGACTTCTCACGCGGTGTTGGCTTTAATGCCACTGACAGTTTGTTACAGGGTTTCGCTACGACTGCCCTTCTGTGTGTAGCTCATGAATGGATCCATGTGCAGATGTATATTGGTTACAATGATGCCTGACATGGGCTTCTTATTTGTGGAGAGACAGGTTATTGGCCGGTAGTTGGATGAGACTGCACCATTTTAGGGATCCTTCTGGATCAGGATTGCCCTGTCCACCCTTCCGTTAGTCATTCAGGGTGAGTCCCATATCTTAGCAGCTGGTTCATTTGTACTGCCAGGTGCTCATGGAGTACACTTTCTTAAGCCATTATTCTCTTTTTCCTGAGAGACAACCAAAGAGGTCAAGAGCAGCACTTTCTCTCTGAAATTATGTTTTGTTTGACTTTGCATGGTGTTCGGAATATACCACTTTCCTCCACTGTTCCAGAGCAAGGTCAGTAAATGTATTAAAGCCATAACCATGATTATGCAGAGCAGTACAGCTTAAATTGGGAAAAACAATTTAGGCTGTAAAAATAACAAGATTGGAGAGCTAAAAACTGATTCAACAGTCCAGACCTCCATGTCGATCATTGATTTCTCATTGGGCATCACCAATTATTGTAAGGCGAGCTGAAATCAGGGAGGTGGGTAGATCTTCATGTTTGGAACAATTAACTGTATTTGAGTTGTTTAAAAACTTTGGTGGTTTTTGCGCAAACAAAAGTAATCATTATCATTGGAGGAAGTAAGTTTTTCCCAGAGAAGAGTGTAAAGAAGTGATCAAGTATCTTGGGCAGATGGACCAATAAACACTTGGTGTTCTTCATATCACAGTTAGGACTTTTTTCTGCTCAATATTTCTACACAACAGTGACAGCAATGCAATAATTGCATCAGGCCTATCTGTTGTCAGTCCACACTGTTGGATGCAGAGTTGACTGTGAGATATACAAGAGGAAGTTTGCTCCAACTGTTACCATGGAGATCTAATTTCATGTGACTGAGACAGGAAAGACATTTCTCAAGGGATATTTGGGTATAAAGTAGAAAAATGTCAACATTTTCACATTAAACTTGTTTACTCTCACTGATGTAAAGAAACTTTGAATTTTATAATCCGAATGTGGAATATCACTATGACAGCTACTTTGAGTATTGAGGGACAAAAGTCACAGTAACTTCTGGTAAGTCATCATCTAAATTATTTAGTTTTCCAAAATGTCTTTATGTATAAATGTATGTGTTTTTAATTCAGTCTATTACAATTAAAAAATCAAGAACTCCATTTACATTTTGCTGACATTTTTAATGTTTCTGACATAATATTGTCATTAAAGGTAAGACAAATGTGTGAGAGACATTTTTGTACTGAAGTGCTGTTGAAATCTATCACTGTGATGGCTATGGCTACAGCTACTTTGACTACTGGGGAAAAGGAACAACAGTGACTGTAACATCAGGTAAAAATCTAAGATTCTTATCCTTATTTTGAATTTGGGACTTTTAACTTTGTATTTTAGAAAAATCACATCTCAAAGGGCACATAAAGTTTTTTATATGTCTTAATTGCTCAAAGACTCAAATATTACTCCCTCATTTTTGGTAGAAACTGTCAAAACAGAATTTTTTTAAATCTGTAAAAATAACCTTGTTAAAAAGCTTTCTTTTTGACAATATTGGTATCACTGATCCATTAGAAGTTTTTGT
>NW_023418127.1:8386-9972 GCF_002922805.2 Oryzias melastigma | reverse complement strand
TTTTTTTTTTTTTTTTGTGGGTAACAGTGGCCTTTCCTTCATGGCTCGAGCATTCAAGACAATGCAATGACTAGACAGGGAAAAGTGCACTAAAATGGTATCCCCTAAGTAAAAGTAACCTATAAAAAATTGTTGTGGTACATTACCATGTTTAGTGCAACTTTAACTTTTAAAAAGATTTTTTTTTTGGGTGGACGTACGGCCAAATGACCCCCCTCCCTTCCCCTGATATTAATATTATTTTTTTTTATTGTTTTAAAAGGTCTGACCTGGCAACAAACCCCCAGTGTAGTAAAATGTTAGCAATGCTTTTCTTGGCTGATTGTGAACATTTGCATTCCAAACTAAAGGGACTGCTTCCATTTTAAACATCCACAATTATGAATCCCCCAACTAAAAAAAAATCATCTTTAACCATTTGGATTCAATTGGATTTGGTGAAATGTTTCAGGATTATATTTACTGCTGTAGTGAAATATTATTTTTCTGCTTTTTTTTGTAATTAGTTTTGAAGCAAAGGTTGGTTTGTTACTCAACCAGCAAGTTTTGTTTCGGTGATTAAAGGGGTTCTGGTGCTCCTTGGTTAAACGATGAGGCACTTAAATATGTTTTCAATTGGAAACCTTCAGATTTCTGAATTAGTCTGTAGATAAAATGTTATTAATTTAAATTTGGAACGGGAAAAACATTAACAACAACCTTAAAGCACTGCTTGAGTTTGGTTGCAGCGCCCTCCCCAGACCCCCCATAAATGTAGTTGTTCCTCTCCACTCCTCCATGTGTGTCTTCATGTGAAAGACCCCCGAATGAATGAATGAGTTTTATCTTTGCTCTTACAAATAAGTTATCTTTGTGTTTGTTTGTTTGTGCGCGTGGCTGTATTTATGTCACATGTCTTCCTGTTCACAGCTGGTTTCATGTTATAATGTCACCACTGATCATAGGAGAATTGCATGTTTGTTTGTTTGTTTTTAGGTCTGAACAAAGAAAAGAATCAGTCGGATGATGAGATCGATGCCTCCCTCCTTTGTGGTTTTGGGCATCAAAGCTAAAAAGGTTTTGACATGTAACAGGGTTCTCATTTAGGTAAAGTTAGTTAAAAAAAAAAAAAAAAAGCTGCAGTTTTTGATATTACAAGGGCTGAGCATTCCTGGAGTTGAGACTGAACATCAAGGCAATCCTAAAATTGGTCCCACATGTTGTGTAAAACCACAGCGGGTCATTTTGATGGAGCACGCACCATCAGGCCATGTTGATTAGAGCGGATGTGGAGCCAGGCTTCCTTTCTGCATCTCCAGGGGCGGAGCCAAAATAACCCAAGAGAATCTGGTCACAGAGAAAACAATATGGCGCTCGAAAATTAATAGCCGGAAGTCCCTCCCTCATAATTTGCGCCTGAAACCATTGGTTGGTTGTTCTACAGGAACCCCCCGTTTTAAGCTTTCAACCTTTTTTCCTGTTTCTTCTCTCTTCTTTTGACCTTTTTTCCAATTTCTTCACTTTTTTTTCCCTTTTTTCCTGTTTCTTCTCTTTTTTCGACCTTTTTACAATTTTTCTTCTGATTTTTGGATCTTTTTTGCTGTTTT
>NW_023418127.1:0-8333 GCF_002922805.2 Oryzias melastigma | reverse complement strand
AGTTTTTGATCTTTTTCCCGTCTCCCTATTTTTTCAACCTTTTTGCCATTTCTTCTCTATTTTTTCTACTTTTTTTCTTGTTTCTTCTCTTTTTTTAACCTTTTTTGCCATTTCTTCTCTATTTTTACTATATTTTTTCCTGTTTCTTCTCTTTTTTCGACCTTTCTCCCATTTCTACTCATTTTTCAACCTTTTTTCCATTTCTTCCTTCTTTTTTTAATCTTTTTTCCCATTTCTTCTCTCCTTATTTGATATTTTTTCCTGTTTCCTCTTTTTCTTTTTTATCTTTTTTGTTGTTTTTCTCCTCTCTTTTTTTCAATCCTTTTGTGACAGTGTCACAGAGAAAACCGCATTAATCTTTCCACCTTTTTTCCTGTTTCTTCTCTCTTTTTAAACCGTTTTTTTTTTGCCAGCTCTGATCAGCAATCAGCTAATTCACAGAGATAAAGCAACATTTTTCCCCGGAGGTAAACAGGTTTAGTTCTACAAATTTAAACAGTTGTTAATATTGACTTAAAAGAAATAAAACGATTAACATTCTCTGTCCCATTTGAAGCTCAATCTTGCACACTAAAGCTTAAAGCTGATCCTAAAGTTGTGAAATTTCCGCTTCCGGCTAGAGATTGTTTGTGGCGCCATCTTGCGTGTGACCAGAGGCTCCTCAAATAACCATCATTATGGCGTTAATATTAGCAAATAGTCATAAGTTATGTCAGTCAAAGATGTTAACAAACAGGGTCTTGCTCATCGTACGTCTTACTGTCTTTGTTTTTCCCACTCTGATCCCAACAGAAGAGCTAACGAGCTCCGAGCTGCACAAACACTCCCTGCTAAAACGACAGAATGCAACTTCAATCTGGACAGCATGTTCCCCAGCTCCACTCCGGTCAATGCTCCTTTTACTTTCTATGCAAACTCCAAAAGTGTGGCAAACACGTCGACCTCTCTGCAGACTGAGTCAGTGAAGAAACAGGACACTTTAATGCTCTGTAGGTAGTTGACCAACCCTCGGTACCAAACTAAACAACTTGTAAATAAGTAATACTATATTTAAGTACTGCTAATAATCCCAGCTTTATCGTCTTTTGAGATTTTTTTTTTTTGAAAATAGAGCTGTATTTATCGTTGCTGTCAGCATATCTTGTAGCTTGGAATGACAGCATTTTGTACATAGGTCACATTTTTAGTATTATTTCACATTGAAAGGTAGAGGGCTTTCTGATGGACGCAGCTATTGAGCTTCTGTAGTTTTGTACGGTAGACAGAAGGATAGTGCTAACACAGTACAGTAGTGACAGATCGAGAAAGTTCATACATAGAGTAGTACACACACGTACTACTACTCTATGTATGAAATCACACGAATACATTATAAAGCTGCTAGATACAATCACTAATTTTATTGTGTTGACAGAGAAAATCAGCAGGATCGACTGTTAAATCTCCAACAGCATCTGACACGGTCACCGTCACGCGTTCGATTCCTCTGTGTCATTGTGTGTGTGTGTGTTCAGGTTGGTGGCTGCGTGGGGTTGGTGTGCAACTAAAAGTTCGGTTGCCTGTCATATTCGCCCGCCCCTCCTCCCTCCCTCCCTGCTGCTTTTTTTAAATTTTATTTTATTCTGAAAGTGGAAACCAAGGTGTGAGGAACCTGAGGAAAACTTGCTGGCTGAGAAGCAAAAGAGGGCGTGCTTTTATAAAGTGTAGAGAATGCCGAATAACCCCCCCCCCCCTTCTTCTTCTTCTGCATTAACCAGCACAGTGCAACCTCCTGTCATGTACTGTATTATATATGCAACGTGTGTCTGTCTGCTTTAATATATATATTTTTTGATCTGCATTATATAAGACTTCAGTTTTAACCACTTTGCTGCTAGTCTTCTATTCTCTTTCAAATCTTGGAAATTGTGCATATCTTTGTGAATGCATACAAGTGTACATTCTTGACCTTGTGTAGATTTAAAAAAAAAAAAGAAGAAGCTATATAAATCCTGTTTCTCTTCAGTGTATTGTTTAAAAAAAGCGGTTACTTTTCACAGCATTTGAGTGGTTTGGATTCTCCGATGCTTTGGTGCACTGATACTACGTGTAAGCTTTTTTCCCATCTTACGGCGCTTGGTGTAACATTTATGTGATTACTTCTAAATAGTGGAGGACATTTGTGTTTTGAAACTTGCAGTATAAATGGTACTACTCTTGACTATTCTGTAAACACTGCCTGTTTTCTTTCTTTCTTTCTGGCACTTCCTGTGCATGTTTCCGTTCTGTGAGAAATTTTTTTTCTTCCTTTCATTTTAGTGCCATCGGCCTTCGCATCCTGACAACCTCAGAAAAGTGCCTCACGTCCATCCTACTTTTCATTTTTAACACCTCTCTCTCTGGTTTGATCGGTTTTTACATGTCTAGGTATTTCTTATCATGGTTCGAGAATACCAAGTATCTGATGTAAAATTTATAGTACAAATAACTCATGTCATAGTTGTATTTTCTTTATACAGATGTAGCTTGTTACTTTTCATAAATATGTAATGTAAATATGCATACATATGTTTGTAACTGTTTTTATGTTACATAATACACTTGTAATTTGACATATCAAATAACATTATCATAATAAAATGGTGAGTTTTATTCTTTGGTGGCGTGCGTTTCTTTGTGTGGGACAAAATGTTTGTTTTGTGCTTCGGAGCGCCGGGTCCCGGGACGCTCTGCTGCATGGTCTGCACAGAACAGCTGCTCACTGCTTGTTTAAATAACGCCGAGCCTCGAGCCAATCTAAACATTACGCCGTCAAATATACGAAGGGTTTAGGTGCTGATGGAGATGAGTAATCTGGAAGACTGGGATGGAAAACAAAGGTTAGCTGTTGTCAGCGGATGAATTCCTCTGTGTGGGCGATGAACGCCGTAACGTTACAGGCCGTCGGCTTAGCAACAAGGCATAACAGTTAGTCTAAACAGAAGGAAGACGTTATCTCTCACTTATTTCCTGATGTTTGTGACCCTAAAGGGTTTTAATTGGAATTTCAGGAAAAGATAAATCATTCTGTACTTTTAGAAAATTGTATTTGGACTCTTAATTAGTATTCAAGTGTCTTTATTTATAATCTACAATATACAAAAATTGTTTTTTATTATTTATGGGAAAAACATACATTTTTATACACAAAAAAAATCAAAGTTGGGGAATTGAACCAGTTTAGGTCGTTTAGAAATATGAATATGTGAATATAAAAAACAAATAACTGAAAAATGTGTGAATATAAGATTGAATCCTGTGAGGATACACTTGACTATGTAGGGAAATCAGATTTAAATATAACTAAACAAGTGTTAATACATTTAAATGTTTACCTATATATAGTATGTGTATTTATGTGTGTGTATTTGCAGCTTTCATTTCTTCTCACTCCCTTTTGAATATTTCTTGTATATATTTTTAAATGTTCAATGTTTTTAGGTTTATGATTGCAATAAAGAATCATCAAAACTTTTATTTTTTCATTTTGACAATAGAGGGATGGTCTCAAAATGATGTTCATCTTTAATGTGAAATTTGAATTGGGACAACTGTGTTTGGTAGATGGTTTTGCTTTTAACAGTCCTTAATTTCCCTTTCAAATGATGCAACATTTATAAGGACTCACCCATAAAATATTCGTCAAAATTTTCCTCTACCAATACGAAGTAACTTGTCTTTTTGTTGCTTTTTGTTGCTATTTTTGAGCTTTTTTTTAAGAATACATTGAAGAATATTATTTTTAGCAGATTTTAGGTCAAAGATTTCGCACACGGATGTCCTGACAGCTTGTCAATTTCCTGGCCTACCATGACCACCCTTCACCCTCAGGCCTGTTCGTACTGCTGTCTCCAGCAGGTGATCTGAAGCCTGAACATGTGGAGGAACATAATGTTCAGATTGTGCTAATAACAAAAAGAGTTTTAAGGTCAAAGATCAAAGATTGAGAACTTTATGCTGCGACAATTCAGACATATGTTTTGGTGGAGGAAGTGTAATGGTATGGCACAATATTTCAACTCTACATTCTACTTTTATGCTAAATAATAAATAATCAAACTGTTTTTTTTTTTTTTTTACTTGAAACCTCCAAACAAGAATTTGTAACAGGAAGAGGATGATCTAGTAATATTTTTATGTTAGCAACCCTGACACTCTGCTACTGCAAATGCATTTTTTTTTATTTATCTATCTATTTTTTTAAATATGAAAATACTTTATGATAAACTCTCTTTCCAATGATAGTTTTATTTTTAAGTCAATACAAATTATGTACTTGTGTAGCTCAATTTAAACATAAAGGCATTAAAAAAGTTTTTTAACGAGCAATTTTCCAACATTTAAAATAATGTTTTATTTTAATATAATTATTTTTTCTACTGAAATGATTGTACACTTGACTAAAAAATGGTAAATAAATCAGAATTGACGTAAATATTTCCACTGCGGAACCAAGAATTGGCGTTAGCCTCAGTTCCTAGCCGGAGCTGGTCCGTTGCCGTACAGAGGAAATGAATGAATTTCAGCGCTGTTTGTTGACAGACATGTGTTCACATTGTCGAGTTTTAAATAATTTAAATTGAAAAAATATCACTCTATCAGGAATGGAATGTGACATTTTGGACTCTTTGGATCAGCTCGGGTAAGCTAACCCGCCATTAGCATGTAGCGTAACTGTCTCCGCTGCCCGAACCTAGTATGAGCAGTTTAATACTGTAACATCATTATTTGCACAAAGGTACAGCAATTATTTTAACATATGTTGGGTTCTGCAGCTATGACGGGCCGCTCCTGGAGGAGAAGGCACTTCTTCGGGCCGCAGATAGCGGCCTGTCCTCGCCGGACTACGTGAACCTCTGCAGCTGGTTAGCATCCAGACTGAAGCCGCTGTGTAACCTGGAGGAGAGCATCACCTCCGGATCAGGTCACTTATGATCCACACCTCCAGCTGGTGCACAGAAACGATGGAACAGTAACAATAAAATAAAACTATAAGAGGGCAAAAACATTTTCTATAAATTATTTTTATGTAAAAAACAGTTTTTCTATGCCCCAATTTGATGAAAAGCCTCTTTATTTGTCATTTAAATGGAATTATATTGGAGAACATGCATTTGATGAAAGATCTAAGATAGGTTATTTGGTATTATAAATATGAGAATAATTTTCTTGCCAATTTATAACTATTTTTACTTTTTATATGAATCTGTGACAACAAAAAGACAAAAATAGAAGTGATTTTGCACAAAAAGTAACATGCACATGGGGAATAATAGACCAATTAAGAGGTTCTGGTTAAAAATAAGAACATTTTACCCACATTAACATATAAACCCACACATGAATATCTATTTTAAAATAGATATTGGTGCATAAAATACAATTTAAAAGCTCAACGGTCCCAACCAGCAGGTGAAACTGTGATCTGTGGTTCTTCCACAAACTCCTGCTGCTTGTGGTTGTTGTTTCTTCAGTGGCATAATGGTTAAATTGCAGGTTGTGTTTTTCTGTTTCTTCATACTTCAATCTTCCAAACATCTAACAATGGCTTTGTGGCGTAACAACTTAATTAATGTTTGCAGAGAACATTCTCTGCTGCTTACCCCACAAAAGTATGTTTCTTACAAATATAGTACAATGAGCAACCTGAAGCTACGGAGACTCATGCACCTCCTTCATTGTGGCCCTTTACTCTGAGAAAAAAATGCAAAAAAATATTAATAGGTTTTGGTTAGTTTGTTTTAGTTTATTAAGCTTGTAGTGTTTTTATTTTTGTTTAATCACATTCTTATGTTCGCAAAGTTATTCACCAGTATGGTCGTGTTCATATTTGATAGAAAATGGAGAAAAACAATGAAGCTGCAAATACTGTAAGTTATTATAATGGAAAACATATTTTTTACCTTTTTTCGTAATTTCCGTTGAAGTAAATCTGCTGCAACAGGAGGATCTAACTTGACACAGGATGTATTTTATTTTGAAAGGAACAGCAGCTGTCAAAAGTCAATGAAATTAAAAATATTACACATAAATATATATAAGAAAAAAATATCATGCAGTTATTGTAAATATTTGAAAGCTGCATCTTATAAATAAATAGAAAAAGGGTTAGTAAAACACAAATAAAGTGTATCTTTTCTAAAAGATGTGGTCGAAATTTGCTTTTATTGAATTTTTAACTCAAGTAAATCTTCTGCAACAGAAAGATCTAAATTGACACAGGATTTGTTTTATTTTGAAAGGAACAAATGATGTCAAAAGATAAATAAATGAAAACTATTATGTATATATAGAAAAAACACAGTTATAAAGCAATTATTGTAAATATTTATAAGCTACATCTTATAAATGTTTGAATGAATAGACAAATGATCAGTAAATCAAAAATAAAGAACATTTTTTTTCTAAAAGATTAAGTGGAAATTTGCCTTTATTGCATATTTCAAGTAAATCTGCTTTAGCAGGGGATATAACTCGACACAGGATATATTTTATTTTGAAAGGAACAGCTGTCAGAAGTCAAATAAATTAAAACTATTCTTACAGAGGAAAAAGTGCAGTTATAATCCAATTATTGTAAATATTTGAAAGCTACATCTTATAAATGAATAGACAAATGGTCACTAAAACATAAATAGTGTATTTTTTCTAAAACCTGAAATGGAAAATTGCTTTTATTGCATTTTTAATTTTAGTAAATCTGGTGCAACAGGACAAAATATAAAGGAACTGCTACTACCAAAAGTCAAATACATTTAAATGGTTACATACAGATAAAAGATGCTGTTATAATTCAATATTGTAAATATTTTCTACTATTTTCTAAAAGATTATGTGGATTTTAGTTGGTAAGAAACTAATCCAAATTGCTTTTTTAGATTTTAAGCTTGCACACCACTAATTTAATAAAATAATGATCATAACCAGTGATTTACTGCTTTAAAAAAGTATTATATTGTTACTAATCCTTACTAATTGCTCATAGATGACATGGAGAGCCTCCAGGTGGAGATGAGCGGTCTTCTGAGGGAACTGCACTGTCCGTATGAAGACGCTCCCTCTGGAGTTCCTCAGGGCGCCGTGGGAAATACCAAAAAGCATCTCCAGTTCCTCTGTACTCACTCGCCTTCCTTAATCCAAATCGTAACCGTTTGTGGAGCTGTGGAAAACTTTAATCCTTGTTCTCTCTCAGTGTTCCTGAGCTCCGAGCTGCAGGCCGCCCAGATCGTGAGCTGCAGGCGGGCCTGCCATGAACAGCAAAGCCGGAGTCCGGTTTATCAGGAGCTGTCCGCCGTCTGTGAGGCTCTGCAGCTGCCGGAGCCCCGAGGACGAGAGGCGCCAGAGGTCCTCTCTGCTGTCCAGAATAAGGTGAGTCTGGTTTTTAATCCTCTCTTAGTGTAGAATCAAGACGTGAAAAATGAACCAACTTTAAATAAGAAGCTTTTCACACTTCAAGTCTTTTTTGGAACAGTGGGGACAAATAGTGGTATTTATAGTAGAGCTGGGAATCCATTAAAAAATATATATTTTATCTCAAACTGGAACTTCTCTCAATATTTTACTTTTCTCTCATAAATTTTACTTATTGTGTTCGTGAAAAATAATAAAAAAAAAAAGGATTTCTGTTTGATCCAGCTGGAATCTGCATACAGGTGGGGGCGTGTCTGTCCGCTCTGAACTGCTCGCCTCTTCTATCAGGACTTTCGCAGAGAACCGCGGAGTTCCTGCAATTTTTGGTCAACGTCGATGCTCGTTATTGTAAAAAAATTCATGTTGGTCCCCATCCCAAAATAAAATAATAATCGGTTTCTTCTCTGTTAGCACACAGCTCTGTTAGGCTCCGCCCCCACACCGGATCTTTCGCTCTGCGCTGCAGCCGTCGGATCGGCGTTCATCTTCCGGCTCATTTATTAAAATAAAATATCGCTTTTTTCCAACGACTAAAGATAAATGCCGTATTATCTCTTTAACTTAATGAAATCTCAATCACAGAATATTTAAAAAAAAATCTATTTTGGACAGTTTTATTAACTAAGTAACTTTCACAGCCCTAATATATAGATTATTTATAACTAAAATTGGTCAAAAAGTGAAAATCTAATAAGTTGTCACACTCAGTGGCTCCAGAACTGTTTAGTGTGGCTAATTCTACAGTTAATTTATGTTTTTGAACATGAAAATAAACGTACATTTATTAATGTGGCAGCAGCTGGTGTGCTTGAAGTGTGTTGAGCCAGTTTTCCTGGTTCCGGCGACCGCATTCCTCTGCTAATGGAATTTTATTTTATTTGACACTTTCAATTTGCAGTTACTTC
>NW_023418126.1:4612-6940 GCF_002922805.2 Oryzias melastigma | reverse complement strand
ACTTTGAGCACCTGCCCCTCCAAATGTCTCTGCACGGCCCTGCTCTGGACTCCTCCTCCTCCTTCAGGAACTGGTGAAGCTTGTTGAACTCTGCTCGGATCTGTCTCTCCGCAGTCAGCTGCTGCCTCTCAAAGTGTTGAATCACAAGTTCAAACTTCTCCTCCACTTGTCTGCATTCGTTCTTCTTGTCCGTCAGAGACTTGATGTCTGATTTCAGCTCCTCCTTCAGGTCTCTGACGGCTTCTTCTACAGAAACCACTTTGTGACTCTGGTGCTGAGAGAACTCGCAGACGGGACACACAGGTCTCTGCTCGTCTTTACAGAACAGCTTAACTTCTCCTGGATGTTTCTCACAGACCTCCATGACCTGTTCTTCTGTCTCTGATGGTCCAGATTTTGGTCTTCCAGCAAACGAGTCGGCCAGTTCCTTCAGGCTGAAGTTCAGCCGTGTGTTCTTTTTAGAGGATTTCTTTCTACAGATGGGACACTTTTTGCTTTGCGTTTGTTTCCAGAGCTCCTGCAGGCAGCTGGAGCAGAAGTTGTGGTTGCACTTCAGAGTCACAGGATCTTTGAAAGTCTCTGAACAAATGTGACAGCTCAGGAAAGATTCCAGAAAAGCGTTTCTCTCAGCCATTTCTAACTTTCAGTCTCAGGACTCACCAGATTCAGGCAGAAACAATCCCACAAATCTGTTTTATTCCAGCAAACGTTTTATCTCCTCTAATGGCGTCTGGGTTCGGTTCATCCGTCGGTGTTCTTTCAGTTTCATCAGGTGTCATTTCCTCTCAGAGGAAACCTGCAGTTAACTTTATTTCCAGTGGGGGGCGCTGTCTGATCAGCTTTTAGAGTCCTTTCATCTTTAAGCAGCAGTTGATGCAGTCATGATGACAGAACAGTGGACGTTTGAAGCTGGTTGTATTTCAGGTTTAAATAAAGCTTTTCAGGGAATTAAAAGATTCCAGTTTTTGGTCTGAGAAGAGCAGATGTTACAGGTCCTGAGTGCAGCGACCACGATAACAGAAAGAATCGTGTTTCGTTCTCCAAAGCACTTCTACTAAATTACACTTTTCATTCAGTTCATTCTGTTTTTAATATACAATTTCACAATAAAAGNAGATTACAACTTAATTTGAACTAAAAACTCATCTTCTCTAAACCACTTTTAGAAAATGTCACAATTTTTAAAAACTTGCCATCATTTTATCGTGCCAGACTTTGCCACAATTGCAGTGCCACTCATTGCCTTAACAGCTAAAGGCCAGAGAAACCCACTTTGTTGGACTGAGGAATGTGAGAGAGCCTTCAACAATTTAAAACCGTGTTTATGTTCTTCTCCAGTCCTCAGAAGCTCAGATTTCAACAAACGTTTCCTGGTCCAGGTGGACGCATCTACAGTGGGTCTCGGAGCTGTCCTAGCACAAGGAGAACCAGGACAAGAACATCCGATTACCTAAGTCGCAAGCTGCTTCCAAGAGAAACAATGTACTGTGTATTAGAGAAGGAAGGCTTTGCCATCAAGTGGGCATTGGAACGGCTAAAATATTACCTTTTATGAAGAGAATTTGATCTAGAGACTGACTACTGAGCGCTGACATGGATCAACTCTCCAGTCGACTCACCTGATGGTACCGGTCCCTGCAACCATTTAGGTTCCATGTCCGTCATCGACCCGGCAAAATGAACCTGGTGGCGTACTGTCTTTCAACCTGTGACCTGTGAAGCAGCATCACAGGTCACAGGACACTGCCTGAAAACTTAAACTGTTTTTTATTTTCTCAGTCTCATTTCTCAGTCAATTAGTTTATAGTTTACACCAGACATGCATATATCTAGGCACACGAATCATTCACTTTCACCACAGACACATTTTATTTAACTCAAAGGGTGCACACTTAGTCTTAAATAGAATCTTTCTTACCATCCAGGCTTCCCACCACAAACATTCCAACCGGAGCATTGTACACATCATCATACATATAGGAAACAGGAAGTGATGTCACATGTCAGAATTGTACGTTTTTTTTCCGTCATAATGCTTCTGATTTCATACTTGTTTCTGTTAAAGCCATGATTATTTATTTCTTCATTTTAGGTTATGTTTTCTCCAGGTATAATTTTCAGTTGAAGAAATCTTTGGTCAATTGGCCTGTGGGAGGGGCTAAGCCTTTCTAAAGGGAGAACTTCTCAGTTGGAGAGAGCAGTCATAGTTGCAGTGGTGACAACAAGCTTCCCCATACAGCGTTATGAACATTTTTATTTTGTCGGGAACAATAAAATCCCATTATCTGTTTAAGACCTGGGTCATCTTATTTTTGAGTGTTTCTTTGC
>NW_023418126.1:0-1978 GCF_002922805.2 Oryzias melastigma | reverse complement strand
TTATATAAAAAAAAAAGATAAATAATCCTGATAGATGAACGAATCTTTTGTCATAATCTGATATCTGAGTTTATTCCATTTTGTGCAAGAAATTTGAAAGATTATGAAAAAGTTTGTATAACATTCTTTTTTTGAAAAGCAAAATTCAAATGTTCAAAAGTCGTTTTTCTAAGAAAGAGAAAATAAAATCTTAAGAAAAAGTGAAAGACTTTTTTGAACTGAACTCAGATGCCATTAAATCTGGAAAAAAACAAGTTTGTGGAACATTTTCTGCCAGAAGTTGGTGAGTTCTGAGACTGAACGACTTTGGTTGGAAAGAGTTGAGGTAATGCTCTTCTGGAACTACGTTTGCTCAGAAACCTTCAACCACACTAGAATAAAATAAAAATAAAATTCAATTTGTTAAAGAAAATCTTTCACCGGTGAGTTTTGCAGTCATTTGCTGGAAGAGCAAAATCCGGAACACGAGAGACAGAAAGAGAACAACAGAAACTGTAAGTGTGTTAAGAGTTTTGAAACAGAAGAAGTTGCTGTTCCTCCTCATGTCAGCAGGGGGCGCCAGATACACGAACAAGAAATCAAACAGAAAACTCTCATCAGCATCAACTTTCAGTCCCTTTAGTTACTTCTGATATTCTCGGTGAGGTTTTCTGAACTCTAAGAGACTTAATGTTTGAAATGTTCTCTTTTAGTTTCATTTTATTTATATGGCCCAACATCACAGAAACTATGATCTTATTGATTTTACAGGAGAAGAAAGTCGGTCATAAAATATAAACAACAGCTGATTGCTAAACAAAACAGACTAAATAAAACTGGGTATCCCTGTCCTTAGATCACACATGTCAAAGTCAAGGGCCGGGGGCCAGATCTGGCCCCCTGGGTAATTCCATTCGGCCCTAAAGATTATTTTATTTTATTTTTCATAATTATAAGATTTTTTTTGCTATTTTGGAGTTTAGCTAATATTCCTGCTACATGCTAGCTGTTTTGGCTAATTTAGGCTTTTTTAAGTTTTTGAGGGTATTTTCAAGTTGATCTACATCTTTTTTAGTTTTTTAGGTTAATTTTTCTAATATTTTAGCTGGTTATCAGTTTCAGAATCTTCAGCTTTCAGCACTAGCATCTTCAGCAGCCAGATTCAGCTTCCAGCATTCACACTAGGATTATCACAGGTAATGCTGTATATCTAGATCATAATTATGTAAAAAAGTTACAGTTTTAAAGTTTTAAATATTTCGTTTTAAGGTGTGTTTGGATTTTAGCCGTTTGTACGATTGAGTTTGACACTCCTACCCTTAGACCCTCCTTCCTGGAAAAGAAAAACTCCTAAAAAAACACCTGATTCAGGAAAAAAGAAGAAACCTTACGGATGTCCTCATGAAGGAGAGATCTTCTCGGACGGACAGGAGATTTACCAGGACTGTTAACGAGGAATTATCTTATCTAACTCTACAACTACGTATCTGAATAGAGTTCATCCATATAGGACTGAGGGACAGGTGGGGGTGAGGTCTACAGCCAAGGTGAGCCAGAGGTGCGGTCCACAGCCAAGAACAGGAGCACAGATGATCCATCAGGAATCTGAAATCCCTCCTGCTTCCCCGGAGAGGAGTGGGAAAGAGGAACAACACGTGAATCACACTGCACCAAAGAGGAGCAGAGAACTAAAGAAAATAATAAAGAATTTAAAATGCTAAATTTTTAATGAATAAAATTATGTTTCTGTTCTTAAAAACAGGTCAGTCCCTCTTTGTTTTGATCTATGTTAGATGTCAGTTTTTTATTTTCATGAGCTGAAAGTCTGACAGCTGCAGCTTTCTTTCCTGTTCTTCTCCTCCTGAGTGTCTCAGAGTGGCGTCCCGGACAGGTCGGTTTGTGCTGGCTCTGCCTCTTTCATGGAGATCTTTCTTTCTTTGGAGCAGAGAGCGGCGGGCTTTGTCCTCTGGCCTTCTCACTTTCCCTTCCTTTCAGTAAC
>NW_023418125.1:3692-10028 GCF_002922805.2 Oryzias melastigma | reverse complement strand
GAGCCCCAGTACTGCAAAGAAACAGAAACAAGACAGTTTGTTCTGTTTCTAATATAATTTTATACATATAAATATATATATAAATATATATATGTGTGTGTGCCCTGAAGAAGTCCAATGCGACAAGAACCATCAATAACAGAGAATGCAGTACCGCTGAAGTTCTGCGGAGAAAAAGTTTTTTCCGCTAGAGATATGATGCGGAACAATATATATATATAAAATACACATAATACGAAAAATGATTAATCTAAATATACAATACGTGTATATACATGCATGTATACTGTATATATATATATATATATATATATACACACATATATACCCAGCTCAAGTTCTGCAGAGAAACAAACGTATTTTCCGCTTAAGGTATGAAGCAGAACAATATATGTGCATAATACAAAAATTATTAATATGAATATATAATTGGTATATATAAATACATATATATATATATACACGTATATATACACCCAGCTCAAGTTCTGCTGAGAAACAAAGGTATTTTCCGCTTGAGATACGGAGCAGGACAATTTATATACATAATACACATATATATACATATGTAAAAGGTAGGTTTTATATATGTATATATATGTATACATGATGCCATGCTTTTTATAGTGTCTTAAATATTGCATAAGTAGCCAAAAATAAAAGTTTTCGTGTTTTTCAAATAACCTAAATGGTTATATTTTATCAAACTATCAACTTGATGTAATAAAAACAACAGAAAACATGTATGCAGGTACACAACATGACCCAGAGCTAGTTCAACATTGTCAATAACAGTCATTTAGCTTCAAAATAAAAGGAAGGAGATTTTGATATCTTAAAAGTCCTATAATTGTTTTACACAAACATACAGTCATCTAAAGCCACAAACTCCATTACATTATTTGTAATCCTGTTTGCTTTGGCACTATTGTTTGTAAACTCTTTCCTTTTTCTACCACAGACGGAGTGCTGCTAGCTTTACTTTTTGTCTCTCTTTCATATTTGTTCCAGGTGTTTGGCTTCTAAATGACATCTTAATGCTGCGGTGCTTAAGTTTCTGGCACATTCTATGCCAATTGCAGTTCTTTTGTCACTGTCAGCTACGCTAAAATACCTCCACACTGCTGATGTTTTGCAGAAAGCCCTAGATCATCGATGCACGTTGATTACCCAGACTTGCGTTATTACTCGTCACTATTCAGCCTTACTTTGGTGAAAACGTAGTTCCATAATATGGAGAGAGAACAAAGTAGAGGATGAAGTCCAGCCAGAGTTTTGCTAGAAAACAGAACCAAAAAAGTGCATTCCGCTTCAGAGCAGCCATGTGTGTGGCTTTGGTTCCTTATCACACTCAGATCACAGACTTATATACATATTTAGTGCAGGTCTGCAGTTCCATGACACGAACAGAGAGCTAAGCGTTCTGAGAGGAGCAGAGCTCGTGGCCCGGCCCGCCTCCCTGCACCGCAGCGGCAGCTTCCAACATCTGTTTCTGCTGCTCCCAAAAAAAACAGTTTGTTTGTCTTAACAATTACGCCCGATGTTTCTCATTTCATTTCTCAAGTCTCTCGAAAGCCATCATCGAGTTTCAGGTTCCGAATCTTTTTTCGAAACGTGATCCGAGCCTCCGCTGAAAGCTGGCTCGCACGTCAGCCCAGCTCACCTTTGACATTTCTGAGAAGAGGAAGCTCTGCGCTTATCTGAAACCTCCTGGAGATGTTTGGATCATCTGTCAGGCCCCGGAGAAGCAGCTAAGGTGTGGGGGGAAATAATGAACTCGGGGCAGATAAGAGGAGCTGCTAACAACAGACTCACCTAAACAGCAGCCGCACGATCAGCTACCGCTTTCCCTGTTCGTTTGAAACTCTGAATGTAGAGTCAGCGGGGCTCAACTGACATCTTTCCCAGCAACCCCCTGCTCGTGGCTGCTGGGTGTTGTCAATCAGCACCCCCTGGATCTCTGGCACGCAGCCCAAAGCCCTCCTCTGTCCATCTAAAGGGGCTTTGAGGTTGAGAACTTTCCTTGACGAATGAGAACGCGCGACTCAGCAGAAGCAGTGAGAGACAAAACAAGTCAGGATGGAGATCAAACATTCTTGTTCCAGAAAACTGTAGGTAAAGAGGAGGATCTAAAACTTACATCTAGACTGAAAAAATGATTCCCGGGCACTTTAGAGTTGGATCTGACACAACTAAAAGAATGGGAAGTAAATGGAGAACTGTAGGACTCTTTCCCAATAAAATTGTTTGATATTTCTGAATTTGATTTACAAATATTTTCACATCTTTATGTTGTTTTCTTTCACACCCCGCTCTTAAGGGTGGACCAAACCACATCGAAATGTCCCGTTTGGCCTAAAACAGGGGTGTCAAACTCAACCGCAATAGGGGGCCAAAATCCAAAACACACCGTAGGTCACGGGCCGAACAAGATAAACATTTATTAGACACACTGAAACTATATGTTTAAAACTTTAATGTAACTTTTTAACATTACTATGAATAAAGCCAGGAATATTATTCCAGGATTAATCAACTTTAACCTCAAATAACGTTTAATATTTTACTCTCTGTAAAATATATATTTTGTAAAAATTATACAAGTTAGAAATAAGTGCAAAATATCATCTGTCCATTAATAACAATAAAATCAAATGATCTGGGCGGGATCCGGCCCCCGGCCCCGACTTTGACTCATGTGGCCTAAAAGAAGCTTCAACAAGGAAGAAAAATGAAAGCCTATTAGTCCATTGACTATTAGATATATTAGTTTGAGCCTTTGAGACACCACTACATCACATTTACCAACAAAACTTTTACTTTATTTTTTTAAGATTTATGTGACTTTGGATTCATAATGTAGGTTTTATTTAGGGTTTTATTTTCATTTTTTTTTCTGTTCACAACCTCAAAATGTTCCTCAAACGACCACCGGTGACTGCTTTCAAAGAAAGTCCTTTCCCATTTACTTCTATGCTAAAACTTTTTTTTTTACACACTCTGCTCTTAAAGGTGGACAAACCACCTTAAAAAGTCACAAATTTACAACTAAGCTGCTCATTTAGATCATCAAGAAACTATGTCTGCTAACAAAATTATTACTTTTTGTGATTTCTGCAACTTATGATTCATTTTGTGGAGTTATTTTCCAAGTTTTTGGGGCTCCCTACCAACCCCCCCTTTTTCTGATCAAAACCAACAGTCCACATTTGACCCAAGAGCACCAAATCTTGCAGATCCTCAAACGACCTCTGAAGGCCGGTCTCAAAGACAGATGTTCCACTTTGTGACTAATGTCAAAACTTCGTTACCTTTCACACTGCGCCCTTAAGGGTGGACCAAACCATCTAAAAATTTCACTAGTTTACAAAAGCTGTTCTTCTGGTCTAAAAGGTGCTTCTGCCAAAACGTAAAAAACCAATTAGTCCTTTGACTATAATATAATATTCCTTCAGCTCATCACCAAACCACATCTACCAACAGAACATCAGCTTTCTCTTTTACATTTTCCTGCGACTTTGGACTCATTTTGTAGAGTTCTTTTGCAAATTTTTAGAACTTTTTTTTCCTAATCAAAACCAACATTTTGAAGGAAACCCAAAATGTTGCACTTCTTCAAGCGACCACTAGAGACTGGTTTCAAAATAAAGTCCTTGCCCATTGACTTCTATGTTAAATCTTGTTTTTTGTTCACACTGTGCTCTTAAGGGTGGACCAAACCACCTTGAAATGCCACAAATTTACAACAACTACTCAACTGGGCCAAAAGATACTTCAACCAGAAAAAAAAAAAAACAATCCTCTAAATATAATTTATTGGAATGCATCTTCAGCTAATCTATAGACCGTGTTTACCAACAAAACATTTATCTTCTCTGTGTGATTTCTGCAACTTTGGATTTCTAATAGTGTTTTTATTTTTTACTTCTTTTTTTAGAGACAGGATTCTGCTTCTACATTTAAAACAAAGCTAAAATTACTTAATGTTGCAGTTCCTCAAACGGCCACTGGAGGCTTGTTTCAAATAAAGCTATTTATCATATTAAAACTAATTATTCTTTCACACTGCGCTCTTAAGGGTGGACTAAACCACCTTGAAATGGCACAAATTTACAAAAGCTGCTCATTTGGCCCAAACGATGCTTCAACTAGGAAGAACAAAGAAAACAGATTCGTCCGTTAAACTACTGTTTATTGGTATGCAGTGGTGTTCATCAACAAAACGTAACTTTTTTGCAATTTCTGCAACTTTTGATTCTTTATCATTGTTTTTTTTCTGATCAGAACCAGCATTCTGCTTCTACATTTTAAGCAAATCAAATATTGCAGTTCCTCAAACGGCCACCGGAGGGTGGTTTCAAAAGAACCATTGACTTCCATGTTAAAAATTCAGTTTTACATGTAAATGAACATTAGAGCAAACGAGACAAACTTTTTTGTCATTTATTGTGTTTGTTTTCAATTTGTGAGGACTGAGAGGAGTGATTTCTTTTTCTTATTTTTTTTTCTTGGCCCTCAATTTGGGCTTTTTAATTGGCAGGTGGGAGGACCCACAGGCGGACTCAATAGAACTCTGATTTGTGTTGTCCCGCCCAATCCCCCGTTTGTCTTTACGACAGAGTTGGGTGCAGTAGACTCCAGTAAATGTGGCCGTCCCACTTCAGGCTTCGTTTAATGACGTCTCCAGGCCGTTTGGTCCACTCTCAAGGGCGCAGTGTAACAGCAAACCACATGAAGGTGTGAAATATGGTGGCGCTCTCCACCCAGTTCTAACTTTGTCTTACACCCTTTTCTCACCATAGTTATGGTACATGTCTGAGTTTGGTGAAGCTTTTACACCTTTTAGCAAACTCGCCATTTTTTTTTTTTTTGCTTTTTTGGGGAAAACGTCAACATTTATTCTAATTTCTGACCTCATTTCCTGCCCGCACCCTCACTGCAGCCTCACCTCAGCTGTTCTGAGACTCATTTGTCACATTTGCAAATATAATATCAGTGCAGAAAAAGCAAAAAAAAATCAAGAGGGCCATTATGAGAGCAGGGGCTGGTATCATTACACATGCTCGCATTCAAATTGCCCACTTAACATGGTTTTCCTACAGCAACATGTGTTTATCATTAACGTGTGCCCTAATGGCTCAAACATTACTCAAACGGCCTTAATGGCAGAGCTGTGCTTTGTGCGGTTCTGTCCGATAAGAGCCAGGTCACTAATGGTTTATTCATTTCATCCAAAACACGCTGAGAAAACGGGAATACCAAAATGACCTCTGAAACAGGCCTCACGCTGCAAACACAAGATGTTGTGTTTGGTTGGAAATCAAGCGGCGTTGCTTCAATCAGCATTTTGTTCCTTAACACAGGAGACCCTTTGCTTTCTGGGACAAACCTTCGGCTTTGCAAAACATGAAGAAGCCGCAAAAATCCCATCCAGAAGACAGAAAATTCTTGAAAGCAAACTGAAACAACAACAAAAGGTGATTTCTGAGGGAAGCAAGAGGCCCTCAGAGGATCAGAAAGCCATCGGAAGTGTCTCCTTGTCCCCAACAATGCAGGAGCCACTGTTTGAACTTGAAAGTGTTTTATCTGAGAGCAGCCAAGTGTGTCTCGCTGACTGCATGTCACGCATTCGAGACTTTTGTTCCAGCAAAACTTTGTTTTTTGAGGCTCCAGATTCAGAAAAGCATCAGAGATGCTGCAAAAGTTGTAATTTTTGGGCTTAAAACTCCTAAAATCAACTTCAAACATACATTTAAAGAGTTTTTTGTCCAAAAAGTAAAGAAAAATGAACTTTTAGCGCAAAACAGCAACTTTTGGTTATTAAAGAGCTTAGTTTTTACCTTTTGTTTTTAGAGATTCCCAGAACAAACGCACCTTCATACCAGCAGGTAGGTCTTTCAGACCCAAACCTGCATTTTGGACTAATCCAAAACAATCAAAGCTTCTTCTGTGGACCTGGACGTCCAGACCCAACAAACAAAGAGCGCGCAAAAAGAAAAAAAACTTTTATTTTGCTCCTTTTTTCGGTTTTATTCTATCCAGGAAGACAAAACAGGCCTCGTGTCTGCCGCGGAGGTGTGAGAGTGGCTGTTTACCAAACTAAACTTTGGCTTTGCTGTTTCACGGTCACCTAGAAGTGAGGAAATGCAGTTGGAGTGGAGCTCTGGAGACGTCCGGGGCCGCGCGCCCGTCCCCGCGCCAGCGGCGCAGACTTGGAGCGGACGCATCAAACCGCGGCGCTCCGGCCGCTTTTGTTGCTCGCGGACGCCCGTGCCGTGCCGTGCCGTGCCTCCTCCTCCTCCTCCTTACCTCTCTCGCAGGAGCGCAGCCGCGGAG
>NW_023418125.1:0-1564 GCF_002922805.2 Oryzias melastigma | reverse complement strand
CAGACATCGTTGATTTGTTTCGGAACACTCGTATTTTGTTCCAAAGAGTCTACAAAGAAGATGGATGATAACAATGGAGATTATTTAGGAGCTTTTGCGGGTTCGCTATGTTTGAGATCGCCTTTTTCGTTTCCAACCGCATATTCTCCATAAAACACGAGGGGGCTCGGATTTTGTCAGGCAGCTGCTGATCTAACCTGTCAGAGTCAGTGCACCCCCACCCCCCCGCGAAATAATTTATTGTAGAAAAAAGTATTTAATAATTGTCCCTTGTTACTGCCTCGTTCATAAATCGCGTTTATTTCCTGAAATTAGTCTAAGGCTGGTCTTGTTTTCCTTTCTTCATCTTTAATACAAGAAGCTGTCGGTGTTTGACATAGACTCTATGTGTGTGTGTGTGTGTTTGGGCGGGGGGGCGCTCATTCATGTCAATAAACTCCTAAAAGCCCCAGGATAAAGTATATCTTAATAATCCACCTATTTGAGCAAAAAACGAGCATTACAAAACCAATACACAATGCAGAGACAGGATAGCCTATGATTCTGGCAGAGGGGACAGATCTTGGCACAATCCTGTGTGATCACGCCCTGTGAGGGTCAATGGAGAAAGCATTCACGTTTATTTCATGGGATTCTCTGTGTCACTGATTATTTAGCCCTGTCGCATGTATTTTTTCCTTGTCTGGACAGTTTTTAAAGGAGAAGGGGGATAAAATTGATAACATAGAATAAAACAATGAAACTAGGATATACGTGAAGGCACTGTGTTCTCATTGATGCGTTTATCTTTTTCCACATTATTTTATCTAATTTTGTTTTCAATACCTCCTCCTGTGTGTCACCATTTGACATGTGTGGATGTCATTGCTGCATTGTAGGCTATGTCTGTAACATTTGGCATTTCAATAAAAGTAACAAAATTATGTCGACTGAATGTGTCACCATCATGTCCACAATCACAAACAAAGACTTGGACTCAGACTTGCAACATAACAAGGGGGTGTATTTATTCCCTGGTCATTTCAGCTGGCTGCCGAGAATCGCATCCACTCCGCAATTTAAGCGAATACGGGTGTAGAAATTTGTATTTGACTTGAAAAATAACGAGTTATTTAAAATAACTCTGAAATATACAAATAAAATAAGTCATTATCACGACAAAGCACATGTAGTTTAATTGTGATTATGAGATGATCACCAATGTAGAAAGAAGCGTCCTCTTCTTCCTTTCCCCCTGAGATGCAGACACTTCACATGTACAAACCCTTTTTATTTTGTGGTTAATAGCAAAAACAGCAGAAGAACACTTTAAAAAAGTTGGTTTTAATCTATATTTAATTTTATTAGCAGGTCTACCCTCATTTAATGCCTTAATTCCGTCTTGTGCTCAAGCCCTCCCTTTATTTCTCTAAAACATCTCAACAAACAGGTTGATTCAAAGAACCCATGACCGACGAGCGTCTTGGCAACTTAGTAAGTTCACTAAACTCCAGACATTAGTGAAACAAAACAGCCACTGAACTCATTCCCTTACAATGCTTTTGTCATTCTTACACAATCCACA
>NW_023418124.1:9461-10046 GCF_002922805.2 Oryzias melastigma | reverse complement strand
TCAGTCTCCTCTAGCAGCCGCTTACTCACCCTCTCCCCTGAGCTGAACAAGTCATCAGGCTTAATCAGAGTAGGTGGTCGGCTGCGCCGCTTAGAGGGGTTTGGTGACTTAACGCTGCACCCGGTTGTCCTAGACCCAACACATTCAGTCACCCTGCTGCTGATCAAGAAGTACGACCAAGACCTCCAACATCCAGGTCCAGAGAGGGTCTTCGCTGAGTTGCGGAGGTCTTTCTGGATATTACGCGGCCGGGAGGCCATCCGCAAATACCAGCACACCTGTGTGGAATGCCGGCGCTGGAGGGCCCGACCAGCTATCCCCAAAATGGCAGATCTGCCAGCTGCCCGTCTGAGACTTTTCAAGCCAGCCTTCTGTTCCACCGGCGTTGACTGTTTCGGCCCGATGCTGGTGAAAGTGGCCAGACGTCAAGAAAAGCGCTGGGGAATAATCTTCAAGTGCCTAACGACCAGAGCAGTGCACCTGGATCTCCTGAGGAGCATGGACGCAGACGCCTTCCTTATGGCCCTAAGGAGATTCATTGCCAGACGTGGAACACCAGCAGAGATATGGTCTGATCAGGGGACC
>NW_023418124.1:7180-7726 GCF_002922805.2 Oryzias melastigma | reverse complement strand
TGTCTGCACTCTAACATTCCAAAGACTTTAAATACTGTGAACTATGATCTGCTGTCTCCTTCCATCAACAAATGTAAAGCAAACTTTGAAATATTAGGTGTTGCAGTTCATCAAAAGACCACTAGGGGCTGGTTTCAAAAGGGAATTTTTGATAGGTAGGTGGGTGGCCTCAACAAAAAACCTCAAATAACTTTGGTTTTTATATTTTTAGAAAAAGCTGAGTTGGGAAGATAGTTTTTTAGTCATTTAGTCACTTCTGGTTGCTCAAAATCCTATAGATAACACCATTAACTATGTTGTCTCTGTCCAAGCTGGCATCTGGCTTAAATCTGTACAATTGGATAGCTCCAATATTGCTCAACATTTTGCTGTACCCATAATGTTAGGTTGGGCTTGTGGAGGGGAGTAAGCTAGCGGAAGAGAGTAAACAAATGGATGATGGGAAGAGGCATGTGCTTACTGTTACAAAGGCTCAGCCCATTGTGATGACGTCACTGCATGCGACATCGCATTTTCTTCTTCTGTGTTTTTTGTGTGCATTCACCC
>NW_023418124.1:0-6842 GCF_002922805.2 Oryzias melastigma | reverse complement strand
GCCAAGAGAAAAAAAAAAAAAAAACACTAGGGTTTCCCATTTATCCAGTTAAATCATCTGTATCTTCTTTTTTTGGATTCTCTTCTTTGGAGTTAAAATTAATGGTAAAACACTTGGGGAGAGAAAAGCGATACGTTTTCTAACAAGCACCTACTCAGAGTTTAACAGTCATTCCTTCTTCTTCAAATTGAGTACAAAACAGCAAACACTTCCCAGATGGAGAAATCGCCGACCTCTACTCCACAGCTTTAAGGTCACTTCTATATTCTTTGCATCAGTGACTTTAGACTTATAAAGCACAGTCAGCTCCTCTCATAATGGACAGTATACAAAGCCCTGTTTACTCTCTTTTACCACCCCATGAAAACACTACATCCACCTCACACTTACTGCGGTAGTGCTCCAAACAAACTTGACCCCATCTGAGGCACCAATCTATCTTGGTCTGGTCTTAACAAATATTGTTCCTCCAGCATTCATCAGGTTTCTTTCATGCCGTTTGGGATTATTTCACCCTGGGTTGTTTGGTGCACAGCAGGGTTTACTTCCTCCAGTGGTCCGCTTCTTTTGGGTTGGTGTGAAAGCTCATCTGTGCTCTGGTTCAGCGCAAACACGAAGGAGCGAGAATCCTTAAAAAGTTTGAAAACAGGCTGTAGGGAATAGATAAAGGTGTGTAATAGCTTTTTTTGTGATTTTTCTCTCCTCCTTGGTGACCCCAAATGAGAAACTGTTGGCATTTATAGCTGTATTAGCCCGGTCCTCAAAGGTGCAGTGTGAAAGCGAATCAAACCATATAAATGGATCATTTCATAGAAATATGGACTCATCGGTCACTTCATCGGGTAGACATTGCTATTAGTTGGACTTCCTTTTGCCTTCAGAGCTGCCTTAATCCTTTGTGGCATAGATTCAACAAGGTACTAGAAACATTCCAGTACCTTGGGATGACATCATCATTATGAGTGAAAATCCCACTAGATCAGCAGTTTCTGCAGTCTGGCACCAACAACCATGCCTGGTTCAAAGTCACTTAAATCTCTTTCCTTCCCCATTCTGATGCTCAGTTTGAATGTCTTGACCATGTCTAGATGCCTAAAGGCTTTGAGTTGTTGCCATGTGATTGGCCGATCAGTAATTTGTCATAATGAGCAGTTAGACAGGTGTGTCTAATAAAGTGGCCAGTGAGTGTGTATGAAAACATGTAGAACCTCCTAAATCTCAAACAGATGCAAAAAAATCATGCGAACAGACACAGATCACATGTTGTTTACTGCCGTCCTGCTGCTTATGAGGGTTAATTGGAAAGCATTTCCCATGATGATGCAAAAGTTTCATTAGGAAATCACACGGTTTCCCTGGGCTCATTAATTTCCCCCCTCAGTTATGACGTGTGCCCCAAATGTCCAGCGACTCCCACTAGCTGTAGCCTCGAATGGCACCCCCATAACACAAGAGGACCTTGGCTCAGGACTGCTGGGGCCCAAGGGTGTCTTGATTTACCAACAGCTCTGGTGGTGCTGGACAAGGCGAGATGCATTGTTATGCAACAAGTTGGTGAGGATGAATAAGCATTGCAGAGTTCCAGGGTGGAAATGATGGGACAAGAGTGGTAGGGGTAATCCGCTGATCTCATCTGTGTTTTCTTTTCACCCTTAAACCTGTTCATTAAACACGTACAGGAAAATGAGTAAAAACTAAAAGCCAGGGTTCTGTGGGTTCAGCAGCAGAGCAAGTTTGTTAATCTATGCAGCCACAGGGGCTGCCCAGAACTCTTGGGGGTCTCCCCAGATTTTTCCTTCAACTCCTAATCTCCATTTAACTTCATTCTCCTCTGAGCTTCTCTTCTCTTTTTGTCAGCAGGGCCGCCCTCAGGCTTGGAGCCAAAAATCCCACTGTCTCCCAGTAGGTGACATCACCACTTGGCACGGAGGAGCAGGGGTGGAATAATTAGGTTTAGTTGGTTGAAGTAATTGACGATGTGTATTCGTATATGGTGAGTGTGTGCGCAGTGATGTGTAGGGGAATCTGCTTTACTCAATGGGATGCACGTATGCTACAATAACTAGGAAGGAAGATCAAATCCCCAAATTTATTCTCTAAAGTTTTTTTTTGTTATTGTTACTATGGATTTTCTAAAATTGATATGCAAGGTATGAAAGCGGCTCTGACTCATGTTTTTTATGTTAGTCTATACATTATCTTGAGTCTTCAAGTTAAAAACTTGAATAAATCTTGAGATTATTTAAGTTTGTAGTTAGTTTAAGGGTGGGGGTGAAGAGGCGGAGGCACTGCTTTCTCCACAGGCTCCGTCCATGACCACCCCAGCAAACCCAATTCGCTCTATGCTTTTCATGCTACGTACTCAGCCCACTTAAGCAGAAGCCTTTGTTTAAGCGATGTGCTTTGTCAATCTCCATTTAGTGGCTTCTTTACGACAGACTCTGGCCTTTGAATATTAACCGTGTGATCACTCTTGCCACACAGGCAGTGGCAAGGACCCCCTATGGACCCGGCCGGGCTTCCATGCACTCTGCCACCGGGCTTTGTGTTTAAAACTACGCTTTGGCTCAAATACTTTAGTGGGTCAACTTTTGCATTCCAGACTCTTGATCAAAAAAATCCTCACATCTCAATTGTAATTAAAAGAAAAAAGAGGAAATGTTTGATGAGCCCCCGTTTATCTACGTCACTGTGGGGTTGTAAACCTTTTAGTGGAGTGCGACTGTAGGTCTAGCAGCGCTTGCAAGAACAGTGGGTGGGGGAGTCTTACCGCAGTGTTTTTGCAGGCCAATGACCCTCTTTATTGAGTCAGGAAATCCTAATTGGAGTCGGAAGAGTCTTTAGTGGCCAGATGCGTCAAGACTAACAGAGATGACCCAGCCCCCTTTAAGGACAATCGCCCACCAGCTTTTCAGCCGTCTCTTCCAACCTGCTGTGTTAAATAAAAACAGAACTCAAAGCTGTGTCCCCCTCTGTCCAACCGAGGAAATTCTCCCTGACGGAGCAAATCTGCTGTAACTTGGTGAACAAAGCAAGTTTGAAGTTCATAGGATGACAGAGGTCGGTCATGTGATCAAATCAAGCTAAGAAGGAATTCTTTGAACGCCATTACAAGCAGAGCCTATAAATGTTGAGACTGATGTGGCGGCTTTGACGAACATTTTTACGAGTGATTGCTTCCACGTTGACTTGCTGACTAGTTTCCATCCCACGATGCTGTGTGGGATGTTACGATCCATGTCTGTGAGATTAAACTGAGCCAATCCGAACCTCGGTGTGTTAATTACTTTCAAAATAAAAGCGGAGTACCCACATGTTTTTTGTGCTAGTGGGCAAATTGAAGGGTATGTCTGTTACCTTTTGTTTTGTTGTCAATCCTTATCAGGTGGTTTAACCAAAGCCAGAGATCTCTGTCGGCGTATCTGGGCACCCGCACATTATCCAAGTGCAGCTGGGAAACTATGAAAGATCTGAAGGAACTGGATTTGATTTGGAAATACCTCCCCAGACCTGCTATCCCAGTCTGGAATCATAGTCAGGCTTGTGTTCATGTGTGTGCCTTTTCACACATGAAGATAAGTCTATCCGTGTGTTTATCACCCCAACTGAGTCAAAGCCACACTGACCCACATACTCCACCAGACGAACATGAAAGTCATGATTCAGGGACATCAATAGTTATTTTTGCATCTGGAAAAAAAAAATCTATGTTATTGATTTTTGTTTCCAGATTAAGTTCTGCAGCATGAACAAAAGCAAACTAAATATTTGAGACTAGTATCACTCTTTAATAATCTTTTGATGATTTAAAAGGGGTTAATCTAAACTTTTAAGTAAACTTTGCACTTTTGTGTAACCCCACCGGCACTTCAAAGTGAGATTAAGAAGCAAAGACGTGCAGGGCTAATGCTTGCTGCGACCGCCTCCCTGAACTCTGGGCTGAGTCATGTAGTACTTGGTACTGCCATCTCATGTGTTTTGCTTTCCTTCTCTCTTAAAAAAAACAGAACAAGCTGAACTTTTTCATTCGCAAAGATGGTTAAATGAGCACAACTGAAAGTCGGAAACAAGTCCTAATAATTCCTTAATCTCTCTTTCAAAATCGCAGCTGGATAAATAATTTGATAAAATGTGAATTTGTGCAGCGATGTTGAGGCTCTTTATATGGACTATAAAGCTTGCTGTCTCTCAGTGGAGGCATTTCCTTGTATTCTTAGAAAAGCTCTGTAATCTGAAAAGTGAGTGACTGAATAGAAAGTGAAGTTTCCTGAGAGAGGTTTATTTTGGCACAGAGAAATATAACATGCCTTGCAGTTCAAACACAATAAAACCTAAATCTACGGGGTCATAACCTGCTAATTATCGTGGCCCCACAAGTGATGAAGACCGTCCGTCAGCGCGTCCTGTGAAAGAGGCTACCTGAGTCGGCCCAGGTGACATGTGCCAGGAGTGCTCCAGCACCTTAGATGAAAGGTCGTTGTTATGGGTCTGCGTCCCAGCTCATGGGGGATTTCAGCACTTTAGAGGGACTTCTGGCCTCTTGGCTTTCACCCTGTGCATCTTTGTGAGACCAGGGAGGAGATCCAGACATCATTTCCCACGCCTGATAGCCATCTGCTCTCCATCTCGGGTTCTCGATAGCCTTCTCCTCAAAGCATGATCAAGACCTTCGACACCACAGACAGATCAGAAAACCCCATGTGAGGATTCAGCCTTGTAAACATGTTCCTAGTGGTCTTTCAATTAGAATTATGACATTTTTTTGTATTGTTTTCCAGGACCGAGTCTCTGCTGGGTGGGAGTAGTTCATTCAAATTTTGGGGTGGGACTGCTGGCACAGAGTAATCCTGCACTGATTTCCCATCATCCTATTGTTTGCACTGGTTTACAGTCCCTCACAAGCTAGCATTAGCTGTGCAACAAGAAAAAAAAGATGCCAGCTTGGACGAGGAAAATAAAGATCGTCAAGTGCAATGAGGGAGTTTGTGCCCTGCAGGTTGTAGTTTAAAATAAATAACTACAAGATTTTTCAAACACCATTTTTTCATCCGCTCCTGATTCACACTAAGAAACTGAGCTTATTTTTTTAACATATGTCCTCCATCATGAAAAAATGCTACAAGTACACTTTGAAAACAACAAAAACACAAGTTTCATTGGAATGAGTCTTTAAATAGAAACATATTGCATATTTACAGCCTCTTACTTAAAAAAAATCCTGTGATTTTATCTATCTTGAATTTAAAAGAAAAAAAAACATCCCTCTAATAAAAAAAAAAATAAATAAAAATCAGTAACAACACATGTGGATTTGAAAAAAATGTAAGCTTGTTGACATGTTTCTTCTATCATGATCAAACTTCAAAGTGTTCAACCGTAGAAGCAGACCTGAGACCGAGGAGTCTCACCTGACAGCCTTCAATTCGCCCATGGGAAAACTGGGAGGATACGGCATCGAGGGCGCGCCTGCGCGTTCACGGGGATGAGTGTGGAAGTTTCCCTGAGGTCCGACTGAACTGGGACCAGAGACTCCGGCGAATGAAGCGGCACGACCCGCCGGAATAAGGAGAAAACAAACAGAAAAAAAAGTTCTCCTGGAAGTCCAAATCGACATTTGCTTTTGGAGTCAGATCTTTGGACTAACAAAGAACGGGTGAGTTTAGACTCTTAAAAAGTTTGACTCAAATAAACGAAATGTATTTGTTTTCTGTTTTAAGTGGTTACTTTATTTCGGTTGTTTTAAATTGTAAATGAAAAAATAGCTACTATGGATTCTACTTTAAAATAGTATAAGGATGTAAAACAGATATTAAAAATAAACTTAAAAATACATTTCAAGGTCTTATAACTTCTGGGGTAAAATCTTGAAATTTTTAATTTGTTTTCACGAACTTTTGAACAACTTTGGAGAAGCTTTCGCGTGCCAAGACGCATTTTCACTATTTTTACGCGAGGTGATGGAGGCTGACGTGCGCGTTGCTTTGCGCGGCGCGCTCCCGCGGCTCTGCAGTTTTCTCTTTACGCAGTGATTCATGCAGACAACACTCAAGAGCAAAATATGATTTTTCCTACCAAAGTCATGTCATGATTAAAGAGTTTCAATGGAAGCAGACTCTTAAAACCTCTGAGTCATCACCAAACCGATTTCTAAGCCTGCTTTAAACTTGCTGCTGCAAGTGTGTTCAACCAGCTTTCATTTGTTTACATGCCACAAAGTGGAAGGAATATTCAAAGTCATGATTGGAGAAGCTTCAGACCCTTAATTCCCCAGCTTTGTGGTTAACTCTGTATCTTACCTTGCATGTGGTCTAAGTATTTTGTAATTAGAAGGGCAAAAACTTGGAGGAAGTTTATGCTCATGCACTGAGGTGAAACCGAACAGGATGAGACAAGCTGTCCAAACAGCCCACATGCAGGGAGGACTAATCAGAAATGCACTGAACTTTGAATCATAGGTTAGATTTCTCATCCAGATGCACTTTGTTTGCTGAAGAGTTCCTTTAAATAAGAAGTGAGGCTAGTTGAGTCATCTGCCCCACCGCTTGGCATGCTCCGGCAAAACTCTGGGACATGATTTCCCGGACTAAAATATCCCTGATAAGATTTTGTTTTGGTTTTGTCTTATAGACAGCACGGGGGCATACTGGAAACCTCACTGGAGATCTGTAACCCGACCTTAAAACCACTACCAGACCTCCCCCGTGCCTCACCCAGCTGTCTGCGGCCAACGGGGAATCTTCATGGACCTCTGCAGCCTGAGCGCGCAGCTGGCCCCGACGCTGCCCAAGTGACCGCCATGGATCCCCATCAGGTGCTGGTCGCCCCTCCTCCCCCTCCGCCTC
>NW_023418123.1:0-25347 GCF_002922805.2 Oryzias melastigma | reverse complement strand
TTCTTAACATTTTATATGTAACAACATTTATATACAGAAAACAAAACAAACAAAAAAGCCAGTAACATTTTACACACACACATATGTATACACACATATATATCTATATATACAATATATATATAAGCAAAACAATTTCCAGATCATTTTAGAATCAACGTTAATCAGCAAACTAATATTTTCAGACATCATGAAAGTTAATACATTTTGGAGGTCGTCTTCTTGAAGCTCACAAACTTGTGTTCAGTTTGGTTGTTTGATATCATTTTATCAGTTTCAGAATTTTTGCATGGAATGTTTTTTATTCAATATAAAAATGTTCAGTTTGCAGTTAAGTTTTGTAGAAAAATGCTTTTTTTCTCTATTGTTTCAAATTTTTCAAGTTTTTATTATTATTTTGATTGAAAAACTACAAGTATTTTAGTTAACAAAGTGATTATTAGATTTTATATACAGTGTATTTTCCAGCGATTTTCTTTTTAAATTCGACAGTGCAGACATATTTTATCATTAAGCCTGACAGATCAGTGACTGCTCTTAATTTTTATCCAACAACCTGATTTTGCCTTTTTTATTTGATGGAAGCCTGAATCCAGCATACAGAGGCTGAGTGAATGTGGTCTGGACTTTGTGTATGAGAGTCATGGAGTCAGAAACTCTGTAAAAAGACAAAGTTCCTGCTGTGTGATTTAAATAAACTCCAACTCTGGAGGATTGAGGATCTGGAAACATATTTTCAATTGGTTTACCATCCTTATTGTTAATATCAAAAAATTCATATCCAATGGATGAACACCTCAATGCCCAGGATTTATCATTATGACCAAACCCAGATTCCTTTTGGGTTCCTTTACGACTGATACCTTTGTATGCAACTGCCACATAAACATCCCCGCTCCACTCCACCTCCCAGTAACAACGTCCAGTCAGACCTTCTGCACTCAGAACCTGAGACACTTTAAGAAACCTGTCTGGATGATAGTCATTATTCTTATCTGCTTGTGTCCATGTAACTGTTCTGTTCTCATCACTCAGAGATAGATATTCGTTTGCTGTGTTTTTATCCAGTGTGATATGACGATAGTACTTCATGAAGTCCTCTCTGGATCTTAATAACAGAGCATTATCCAGTGTGCGTGAAATCTTTGTGATCTGGTCTCTAACAGTCTCCAGCTTCTCTGTGGCCTCAGACACAACTTTGAGAGCATCATCAAGGCAGTGCTGAGCTTGTTGAAAGCTGGCTGAGTCTTTGAAGACACTCAGATCTTCTGAAGATGAGGGCTGGTCCTCCATTGAGAGCTGGTCCAGTTTTTTGATCTGCTCCTCCATCTCTTCCTCTTTCCTCTCTTTCTCCATTGATTTGACCTTCTGCTCCACTTCTGAGCATTTTTGCTCCAAGAGACGGTGCAAATTGTTGAAGACGTTCTGACTTTCGTTGATGATTATCACAGCAGACCGTTTGATGGTCTCCACCATTGTCTGTCTTTCAGCCTGTAAGAGAATATTTTTGATTAAAATGTAATTCCATTTTAATCTTATATGTAACCTTTCAATGAAACTCTGTAACCTTTGAATGAACCTATTGTGCTCATCAACACATGACTCTGAATGTATTCTCAGATTCTTAAAACAGAAATAAATGCAGGAAGCAGAGGCCTCTGAGCTAATGTTGACTAATATGGGTATGACATATGACGTGTAGCATTGCTTTGAAGATGGTTTGAGCAGCCCTATAAAAACTCTTGTATCTTATCATATCGTCAGAACCCTCTACGAATGAGCTTCTCTACACCGCTTCTATTATTCTGATTTGTTATTAAACACTTGTGTTAATCCTAAAGTGTGTCTGTTCTTCCATCGAATTCAACACTTTTCCACCACAAGCACTTTCTGCTGCTTTCTGAGTGGCTTTGATCAGCTTGTGTTTCTGTAACCCAGCAACACTAAAATAGTTCTGGAGGTGCAGCTCACAGTAAGAAGCCAAACAGGTCAGACAAGACATGGCAGCTTTCAGCTTCTTTCCTTCACAGAAATCACAGTCGACATGTTCTGGTCCAGTTGGAGAACGCTCAGATGAAGACGGTTGAAGCTCTGCTTTTCTTGCGTCCTCCACCAACTCTGCTAAAATAGTATTTCTTACCTTTGTATCCTCAAAATTGTTCTCCGCCATTCTCTCTTCTTACAGGAAATATTAAAGTTTTGCTTTTTGTTTAGCAAGAAAAGCTCCTTCCTCCACGCCTTTACAGTGAATAACATGAATGCTTCAGTTTTACACATTTATAGCCAACAGAATAGTGAGGGGGAAGGGAAAAGGTGAGTTGATTGGACAGTGAACAGGAAGCAGAGATCACAGGTGTGTCACCAGTCAAAGCCCAACACGTAGCTCAAAATCAGTTCAGTCATGCAATAACATTTTTGAAGGATTCATTAATTATGACCTGTAATTAATTAATCTATTGTTAATTTAATCTAAAATGTAACCTAAAAACCTAATTAAAATCCAAGTAATTGATTCAATATTTATTTCTTATGTGACCGTGGTATGGGCGGGATAATACCCTTCAAGGTGTCTATTATCAGAAATGAATGGACAGACGCAATCAGACTTCAGCTTTGTCCATTAATTTATAATGAACATCAAAATTGTTTAAAATTTAGATTTTAAATTAAAAACGAGAATAGCTTTTTTTAAAAGCACCCTAATTTGTCTGTAATTTATTTATTGATTTAAATCAGGACAGTGTATATTCATCAATGTTTTAGCATAACAAAAACATAAATATGCCAGAATTAGAACAAGTGCTAAATGAAATCTGTTGTTCTAAGGCAGGTAAAAGAGAAAAACAAGTAAACATTGAACACATTGAGATTTAACAATAACAGACAAAAGTGAAAACATGCAGGATACAACAGCACAAAGTAGACATAAGCATTAATTAATCATGACTAATACGATCATTTGACGCCTCAGTTTTAGCACAGTTATTATGTGCTTTAAACATTTAAATAAATCTGTACTGTTGAGATTTGTTTTTGTTTTAAAATATATATATATAAAAATCTGTCATTAACCAAACTAAGAAAATTTTCATCGATCCTTTACAGCTGCAGTCAAATGAGCCGCCGTTCACATTTCCGTGGTCACATCAAGAAGCTCCGTGGAGTCTGGTGGAGATTTTCCAGCGTTCTCAGTCCTGCTACTGTAAGTATTGGATGAAACTCACACCAAAAATCCAGTGATGCTTATTTGACCACAGAAATGTGAACGGCGGCTCATTTGACTGCAGTCAATGTGAAGATACCATCTTCTCTTCTCCAGAACCTGAACTAGACCCACTAGGAACAGATGAGGGTTTAGTGCATGTGCAGCAGAGATGTTGATGGAAAGAAGATCATTAAGTCTGTCTGCAGTGACAGTTTGATTTAAAAGGAGAAAGACTCAGAAATGTAAAATCGAAATGATTTCTTATCACATTTGTTGTCTTTTAGAAGAAAAATGACACACAGACATGTTAAAAAAACTCTAAAAACAGAATTTTCATTGGAGGAGGACTTTAAACTGATTATACTGTTCTTTTTCCAGATTGAAGGAGAATCTAGCAACATAGAAAATTCATCTGTGCTTGATGGTCCTGGTGTCTTAATGATCTTTTTCATGCAACTTGCATCTCTTCTTCATCCTCTCCTTCAGAAGATTTGGTCTGTACATCTTCATCCTGACTTTTGGATCTTCATCTTAAACATCTGATTCACTCTTCTCTGCATCTCCTTTTTTATTTACTTTTTCTTTTAAATAATTTGATGCTCTATTTCACAATGTCACAATTTACTTTTTCTATCTTGAAGTAAATGTATATTTAATTTAGACCGAACAATGACAATATCGATGAGAAGTTTATGAATCATTTCTAACTTTACCGAACTCATGTCTGTTTGAGAAAAGTGGAGAAAGTGTGTAGTGAGGAGTTTAACATCTGTAATCTTAATTCGCTGTCATTTTAATCCCCGGGTTTCACCATCAGCAGTTATTTTTACAACACAACTCCCCCAAGAAACGAGAGTTTCCCTTTATGTTTGTTTCCCCAGCTGCTCATTTTATTCATCAAGCAGTGTCCACAATCCTCTTTTGTTTTCTCTTTAAGTCGCGCATGTCAGAGCAATACGTATTTTACGTAGGGATCATAAAGACGCAGAGCCGTGCTCTGAGCTGGCGCCCACACAAGGATGCACATGTGTGCGAAGATCCTAACCCTTTGAGCACATGAGGGAGAGAGCGCGGCAGGTGCAACAATCACAAACAACATCAACACAAAAAATAAAAAATGACTGACTCTAAAAAAACAATAAAAATCTCGAACCGATTCACTGATATTGATAATAGGAAGACTGAATTTAGAATCTGTAAGAAAAGAACTTTAAACAGAATCGACTCCACAACCAACCGGTTCAGAAACCTGAGAGAAACTTTCTCCAGAACAAAGCAAATCATCACTGACAGAAACAAATAAGATTCACAAAGATCTGATGTTTGGTTCTCACTAAATGCCAATCTTTACCATAATTACAAACCTTTTTTTTTCATTTTTCACATTTTAATTAGTATTTTGGGTTGTGGTTGTGGTGTTTTGTGTTGATTTGCTTTAAAAGTGAAATAGTAAATAGCTGTTTTTTTTGTTTTTACCATTTATGTTATACATTTTATCTGTGAGGAAAAAAAATCTTTAACATTTTTTACACTTATAAGTATAAAAACATTTGTTTTATATTTGTTATTCTTTGTGTGCATATGCTTATAGAGTTATTGATAAGTTAAATAAATCAACACAATGACCTAAAGAGAATCTTGGGAGATACAGACTCCTAAGAAGAATTCTGTATGACGAGCTGCAGCTCTGCAACGTCTCAAAAGAACCGTGACGGGACGGGATTCCCTATTTAGTGGTTTACTTTTTGGACTGTTTTAGATTCATTTTCTCAGATCTCTCGCTTTCTGGAAAAACACAGTTGTTACGTTTAGACTCATCCTGTGATTGCTACACTTTATCTGTTCACCTAGAAACCGACCCCGGCCCCCCATCAGAGAAGAAAAACGTTATGTGGCCCTCACAAGAAGAAGGTCGGGGACCCCTGCTGTAAACGGATGGATTGAAAATGTCTCCTTTGTAGGTTTCTCTGTGACCCTCCTTTACCAAAGAATGGGATCAGGCTATGAACATTTGAGTTTGTAAACATTTGTTTTCAGGACATTTTTCAACTGGCAAAAGAAAAGTGTGTAAAAAATGACAAAAAGATTGTTTGATCTCACCTTGAAGTGGTTGTATCCAATGCTCAGTTGATTTAAAAGGCAGCTTCTTGACAGTTTCAGTCCACTGATATAAACTTGATCACTTTCATTGTTTTTATATTCACTTTATTTAGCTTTTGATACCAGTTTGTATGTAGCTAAGTTTGATATTTAAAGATGCTTTCTAGTTGCGGCTGCCTGCTCGTTCCTCATCCTGACTTTTGTACAAACTCTTTGGAGTCGGAATGATGACCAAGTTGCTGGTTTGTAATCAATACTGGAGATGTTACAGGACGACTGTTAGCTTTGTGTCCCCAATTCACAGCAGACATTTGATACAAGTCGTAGTAGAAGTCGTCTGACTTCAGTTTGACTGAAACTCTGATTTAATGTTAGCATGAAAGGTTTTTAGTCTGTTTGGCAACACGTGTGACCTCATGAAGCTTTGTCAAGTACAAACTGTGATCTTTAAAGTAAAAAAAAATCCGAAGATAACTTAGATAAACATCTTATTTCCTATCATTTTCCACAACTTAAAAGTCTGCCAGCACAGATGCTGTTTGTAAAAGCTGCTAAAATAGTGAATTATTTGATTAATTGATGAAGTTCACCTGGTGGTCGCTGTAAAAAGAGATACAGTTGTTGTTCATAAAGAAAACCTTTAAACAAATCTACGCTGAGTTTTTCTGTTTCAGTCAGAAAACTTTCAAACTTCAGTAGAAAGTTTTCAAACTCAGGATGTCTTCAGAGTCCTGCACTTCTCCATAGAGTCCATGCAGCTTCCTTTTAGGATTCAGTTTGTTGTTGCTTTTGTGTTTGATGTTTTCAACCTGGTGGAATCAGCAGCATTTGTGCTGTGATGTAGGCGACTAAACGTGGATTTGTGGTAAATATCATGGCTCAAAATGTGAAAAGAATCACACAAAGGGTAAAAACACAAATGATTAAGGTGGAAGTTTTAGTTTAAATGAGATTTAGAGGTGGTTTTATCAGCTGTGTGAACAATTTGAGAGAGAATTTCAACAGGACTCCAAAGAACAGACTTTGGACGTGCTTTGTGAATGGATGTGTTCAAAATGATCCAATACTATGGATTGCTGACAGTCTTCTAACATTGTAAATGTCATTGTTTGTTCTGGTGTCATTGACTTTGCTGAATACAAAGCTAAATAAGAGGAAGTTTGGTTGAAGTTTGCATCCTTCATGTGAAAAAGTCCTGGGATAATCCTAAAACTGAACCAAAATAAACATGGATGCATTTGAATGTGTGAACACATGGAGCACAGTTCTAAATATTGATCTCTGTTATTGTTCTCTGACATGTTTTTTTGTCTCCCATCACTCGCGGCGTCTCCTCATATTTGAGTTTTTCTGAAGAAACGAGGCCAAGGTACTTCATAAGTGCATCAACAAGGCCTGTAAAGCTTTGTATATTTCCCCTTTTCTTCCTGCATGATTGTTGTGGAATGTTCAAAAGTTGTGTAATAAATCAGAAAGTAACACAGTCTGATGGTACGACTTGATTCTGTTCACTTATAACTTTGATGTTTGAGGATGAGATCAAAGATAAAAAAACAAATATTTAAACTCTTTCTTTCTGTCTATCTATGGAGCCCCTAAAGTATCAGTATTACTGGTTTCTGTGTACATGAGAAACTAACAGGTCATTTGCTCTGATGAGACGTTTTCAGAGTCAGTTTCCTGATTCAGACATTATGTGAGCTTATTGAGTTTTATTTTACCTTCAGACTCAACTATTGCACATTAAATGTTGCAGTGTGGAAACAAAAGATTAAAATCATGACAAATATAATGTTACTGGAAATCAATAATATAGTCTGAATGATGAAGAGTCAAAGAGACTTTGCATTTTCTTTTATAGTTTTTAGTTTCCTAGAAAACAATCATATCATAATCAACAATCTGTTTTTCCCTTGATATTTATTTTAATATAAGAATTTTGAACCCACCAAAAAAGTCTTCTTAAAATGAGTTTTATAAACAGACATCCATGCAGATTTTAACACCTTAAACAGATTAATGCTTAACTTTTAATACAAATGTATATATTTTTAATGTGAGACAAAAGATTAAACATAATTTGATCATAAAATCAGTAAATATTCATCTGCATCTCATCCCTGATCTAACAGTTACTCACTTTTGATTTTTGACTCACTGTTATTAACTGGAAAAACTAAAACACAAGAGAGATGGAGATTACAATATTCATAAATCAAAACATTTTATATTCAATACATGTTATTTACAGCAAAAAAATACTTTATGACATTACAACTAAGCAGCAAAACTAACAACTTTAAAATTGTTTTTGAAACAAAGATAATCAGAAAACTATGTTTAGTTGAAGATTTCATGAAGCTTTGAGGACGTCTTCTTGAAGCTCATGTACTCGTGTTCAGGTGTGTTGTTAAGAAATGTTTTATTCTTATTTGATTTTTGATAGAATTTTTTTATGTTTTGTTTTTGTCTTGATTTATTACAAAACCACATTTTTATATTGTTTTGCATTTTAATTACACAATGAATCCTGTGTTTGGTGTGTTATTTTGATTTATAAACAAAAAACAGTTTTAACACATTATTAGATGTTACATAAACAGTATTTTCCTGATTTTTGGTTTTCTACACTGCTGATATATTTCATCATCGAGACTCACAGATCAGTGACTGATTTTTACTTCAATCCAACAACCTGATCATTCCTCCAGGCCAAACATGTAATCCAGCATACAGAGGCTGAGTGAATGTGGTCTGGACTTTGTGTATGAGAGTCATGGAGTCAGAAACGCTGTAGAAAGACAAAGTTCCTGCTCTGTGATTTAAATAAACTCCAACTCTGGAGGATTGAGGATCTGAAATAGAAACACTGATCTTGTTGTGGTAAAATGTATATCCAGTGGGTAAACACCTCAATGCCCAGGATTTATCATTAAATCCAAACAAACATTCATCAACGGTTCCTGTACGACTGATATCTTTGTATGCAACTGCCATAAAACCCCCCCCGCTCCACTCCACCTCCCAGTAACTACGTCCAGTCAGACCTTCTGCACTCAGAACCTGATACCATTGAACAAACCTGTCTGGATGATTTGAATATTTCTGCTCTACACTGGTGCTTGTTGCTGTTCTGTTCTGTTCACTCAGAGATAGATGTGTGTTTGCTGTGTTTGGATCCAGTGTGATCTGATGATAGTACTTCATGAAGTCCTCTCTGGATCTGAAGTCTTCAAACAGAATAACATCCAGTGTGTGTGAAATCTTTGTGGTCTGATCTCTGAGAGTCTCCTCCAGCTTCTCTGTGGCCTCAGACACAGCTTTGAGAGCATCATCAAAGCAGTGCTGAGCTTGTTGAAAGCTGGCTAAGTCTGTACAGACACTCAGATCTGACAGGGAGGAGTAGTTGTTGAGAAAATGGAGATGATCTTCTGTAGATGAGAGCTGGTCCAGCTCAGCCTCTGTTTTCCTCAGTTTGGTGATCTCCTGCTGCATCTTCTCCTGGAGTTCTTCCACTTTCCCCACTTCCTCCATCTGATAGGATTTGACCTTCTGCTCCACTTCTGAGCATTTTTGCTCCAAGAGACGGATCAAACCTTTGAAGACGTTCTGACTTTCTTTGATGCTTTTCTCAGCAGACAGATTGATGGTCTCCACCGTCTGCTGAAGCTCTTCTAAATCTTCTTCTAACTTGAGGATTCTCTCTTGGACTTTTTGTCGATCCAGTCCCAGCTTTGTCTGTCTTTCAGCCCTTTCTGCTGCAGCAGACACCATGTCATGACCTTTGTGTTCATCCATGGAGCAGAGAATACAAATACACTTCTGATCAGTGCGGCAGAAGATCTCAATCACTTTATCATGACGAGGACAGATGTTCTCCTGAAGCTTTAGAGTGGCTTTGACCAGCTTGTGCTTCTTTAACACAGCAACCCTAAAATGGGGCTGGAGGTGCTGCTCACAGTAAGAAGCCAAACAGGTCAGACAAGACATGGCAGCTTTCAGCTTCTTTCCTTCACAGAAATCACAGTCGACATGTTCTGGTCCAGTTGGAGAACGCTCAGATGAAGACGGTTGAAGCTCTGCTTTTCTTGCGTCCTCCACCAACTCTGCTAAAATAGTGTTTCTTACCAGGACAGGCCTTGAAGTGAAGCTTTGTCTGCACTGAGGACAGCTGAGAGCTTTTTGTTCCTCTCCCCAGAAGTTCTGAATACATTCCAGACAGTAACTGTGTCCACAAGGAATAGTGACCGGATCCTTCTGCAGATCCAAACAGATCGAACAGATCAGCTTCTCTTTGAGATAAACTTGCTGCGCCATTCTCTCTTCTTACAGGAAATGTTTACTTTCTGTTTCTAGATAAAAGCTCCTCCCTCTCTCTGCTTTGCTTTTTTTTTCAAAAACTTTATTAAAAATGTTTACAATACAATAGTAAGAGAAAACACTGTTTGTACTGTTCAAACTTACACATCAATAAACAGCATTACAGTTCAGAGGTATAAGTTATTATAAGTTTTTACATTGAATATTTGAAGTTCTTTTATATGCATGTATGCTATTTATTATTGTTTGATTGTTTTGTAATATAAATTAAAGTCCAGATAAAAACAGTAAAACAAGTTTGTGAATTGGACTATTTATATTTCTGAATGTGGAATTTCTCAAAAATAATAAACCGTTGAACAACAAAAACAACATTTTTTGATAAACCATGTAATACCAAGTATAACACAATTTAAACTATTTTAATTATTTATTAATTTATATGTAATATTGTGATCAGGAATTTATCCAAATTTGAGCAAAATTCCTTACAGAAAACGTTAAAATACATATTAAAAATGGTTTCCCTACTAGACTAGCAAAAACACAAAACTCTTCTTAGTGAATCCTTAACTGGATGCTTTTAATGTACAATTTTAAATGAAACTTATTTTATTCATCATTAATGAACATTAATGTTAGCCTTTTCCCAATTTAAGTCACTCATGGTTGAAAATATATTATTTCTATTAAAATATCTGTGTGGGCTGAGGTTAAATTTATAAATCAATTTCTAAGATAAAAGGGCTAGTTTGTGGAAATGAGATCATTTCTAATTAATCGTGAATTTGAACTTAGATTAAGTTTTTTTTAATAATAGGATCACAGTTTTACTAATTACGTTCCTCCTTATTTTTAAACACTACAACACTGAAATATCACTTTTTCACTATTTGGGAGTTTTTCAGAGGAAATAACACTGATTTATTAACATTCATTTCTAACCCTGACACATCACTGTATACTTCAATACAATTCACTGCAGTGCTAAATTGATTTTGATCTTTTAAAATGATTGTCGATATGAAAGCCTCTGTCTCCTCCTCTGACCACCAGAGGGAGCCATCCCCTGAGTATTTACTTTCACCTGAGCCTCATCTTCAGCACTTGTCCTGTTTGTGTCTGATATTAAACCCATTGATCCAAATGTCTCCTTCTCATTGTTACAGATGGTCGTGTCAGGTAAAGATATTCTTTTATCACAAGTTTCTTTAAATTCTTTGCTAACTTTTTAACATTTGTGGAGATGTTATTAAAACAAAGAATCTATGCCAGAACCAGTTTGAGTAGATGAATATAAGCTCTGATAAAAATCTGAAACGTCTTTTGAGATTATCTTACGATCAGTAGAAACATTACTATTAACTTTCAACCTGTTTATGGTAATACATGACTTTTTTAAAATTATGACTGAATCTAATAAAGACACCTTTTGCTGTCTTTGTTATATGTAAGTGTATAACGAAGAAGTTTACTCATGTATGAGTAAAATAGATGATATTTGTATGTGTCGTCTAGTTTTCTTTGTCATGAGATTTTTTTCCCTGCACATTAAGACCAATTTTGGATTTTTAATGGTAGATTTAACATTTTTACTACACTAACACTGACTATTTGACTCTAGTTTTACCAGCTTTTACCCACCAGTCTGTCACCTAACCGGCATTGAGCCCACATTAGTTAAAGACTTACTCTGGTCTTAAATCTTACAGGCCTTTACTCCTGGCCTGATTTATAATCCTGGATAACCTTCATCTTCTGGACCAAACCATTCACATTTGTTCTGGACTCCTCCATCTCTCAAACCATGAACTTCAACAGACGGCGTCCAACTCCTTTCATCATGAAAGATAAAGTCTTAATGATTAAGAGTCAAGAGGAAATTACACCTCATATTCATATTTTTATTACACAGAAAAGAATTGCAATAAAATTATCTTGTCATTAAGTTTATCAACAGTCATGAATATTTCAACACCTAGAAAGATAAAGGTTTTTACTAACTGACTGACTTCAAGCAATCAAAAAGGGAAGATACATATATATATAATATATTTGAGATAAAAACTTATAAATTGATTTAAAAAAAAGAAAATGATGCTTTCTTATTGACATCATAATTACTCTAAATCAGTAATAGACGTTTTTGTAAGAACACATACAGCACACACACGACACATGGAGTCTATTGAATGTAATAATTGTCACGTAGAGTTTGACTATTTGCCTTAATGGGAGAAGAAAAAGGGAAAATGTATATAATACCTATAATACCTATAAAGTCAAAAAGTTCTTCACTTTTATTTTATTTTACCTCGTGAGAAGATGGATCTTCTCATGAGGAAATGATTCTAAAAAAGCGTGTCAATCTGTTTTCAGCTTCTGTAATTACCACCCCACTATGATTAACTTGACTTTTACTTAGTTACGGTAATCTGGTTATTAAAATCTATTACAAAATATTGATACTTTTTCAGTCACAGTGCAGATTATTTATAAAGAAACAAAGATGACATTCTTATTGATTATATCAGTAAAATTATTAAAATATTGCAGAAGTCATGATTGTATATCATGAAATTAAATAGATTTTTATTGATTATTATAGATATTATTACAGCTTTGCAATAAATATTATTCATTCTCCCATAAATAAAGCAAAATTGTTATTGATCATCAGAAAAAAATTACAGTATTTCAGAAATCATTTTTGTGAATCACAAACATGAATATTTTTTGTGATAATCAGAAAGTGTTTTACATCATTAAGTCCTCTGAACTCCATCCTGTGAAATCAAAGTTTCTTGATACATTTTCTTGAATTTCTAGACATTTGAACATTGTTTGAGCTCACTGCTGAACCTGTTCCACAGTTTAGTGCAGCACACTGACACTCAGAAACTTTATTCATTTGATCTTGAACTGTTTTTGGATTTTGCACGGTAATGTTTTCTATATGTAACACTGTAAAATCAACAAAGTCGTACAGATTTAAACGTCTGGATTGATTTAAAAAATGTTTGTGTGATCAAGATCTCAGACTTTGTTTGATTCTGACATTTTTGAAGAAAGACGAGAAGATATGAACTCTTATAATTAACTTTTAATTAGTTTACTGAGTGCATCATCAGTAAAAAAGATGGCCGCCGTAGCTCCTCTCTACACACAGGCCAACTTCTCAATCCAGCAAAAAACCCACAATATGTTGTTATCTAACTAAGATCACTTTATTGTGTCCTGTGCAGTACAATCTAGCATTTTTCATTTGAAATTTTTGATTGCTTTGTGAAGAAGACAAAGACCCAAACACTCTTTGTGTCTTCTAACAAGGAAGTGCCGGACCTATTTTTTTTTTTGGTCTACAACTTTTTCCTTTTTTGATCAAATTAAAGATCCATCTGAATCAAGATGTCAACTAGTAACAAAAAACTGTCTGAAGAAATGTCAGAGATGAAAAATTCTCTAAATTTGATGTCTCAAGAGCTCAGTGAGGTGGTGAAGCATCAGAAGATCCTCACAGGCCTCATGGAGGAGTTCCAGGAGATGAAAGCTTTACTCAAACAGAAAGACCAAAGGATTGAGTTCCTGGAGCAAAGACTGGATGATTTGGAACAATACTCTAGAGCAGACGACTTGGTGATCACTGGTCTGGAAACCAGACATCAAAGTTATGCCAGAGCTGCAGGATCAACAGCAGACCAGCAAGGTGAGGACGCACCAGCAGAAGAGCTTTACACAGTCAGTTTGGTTTGGAAAGTGATTTGGATCCAGAGATTCATGTATTTAATTGTATAAAAGATTCTTGCAAATATTACACAGATCAACAAATTAATGATAGCATGGTGTTAGACAAAACTTTTTCATTGATTCATTTCAACTGCAGAAGCTTATTTAAGAACTTTAGTAAAATCAATGATTGTTTGAACTCATTTAAGAGTAAATTTAAGATAATTGCTCTATCAGAGACATGGATAAACCAAGGAAAAGCTACTGAGCTAAATATTGATGGTTATGATTTGTATGTCAGCAACAGAGTGAATAGAATTGGAGGGGGTGTGGCTTTATATGTGGATAGTTTCTTAAAATGTAAACCTGTGAAAAGATTGACTTCAGTAATCGACGATTTACTGGAGAGCGTTGCAGTGGAAATAGAACTAGAAAAGAATAGAAATATTATTATTATGTGTGTTTATAGGTTCAAATATAGAAATGTTTAAAGACAACCTAGAAGAACTACTGAATGGGCTAAATGAAAAGATTGTTTAATCAGACCTTTATGTTATGTTTTTAATCTCTCATTTAAAACAGGTATCTGTCCTGATGGTATGAAAACTGCTAAAGTTATTCCATTTTACAAGTCAGGTGACAAACATTGTTTCAATAACTACAGGCCAATCTCATTACTTTCACAGTTTTCTAAAATCTTAGAAAAACTGTTTGTTAAAAGATTAAATAGTTTTGTTGAAAAAAATAAATTATTAAATGACAATCAATATGGTTTTCGCTCAAATCGTTCTACAGCCTTGGCAATGATGAAAATAACTGAAGACATATCAACAGCAATTGATGAAAAAAAAATGACAATAGGAGTATTTATTGATTTAAAGAAGGCGTTTGACACTATTGACCATTCCATTTTAATTTCAAAGTTATATTCTTTTAGTATAAGAGGTGTGGCCCTTAACTGGCTGACTAGTTATTTGAACAAAAGACAACAATATGTACAGTTTCAGGCCATACTTCAAAACGCATGAATATTGAATATGGTGTTCCACAAGGATCAATTTTGGGTCCAATTCTTTTTATTTTATATATAAATGACATCTGTAAAGTTTCTAACGTTCTAAATCTTATATTATTCACCGATGATACGACCTTATATTGTTCTGGAAAAGATTTAAAAAATGTAACAGAACAAGTTGAAAAAGAAATGATAAAATTGAGGAATTGGTTTTATAAAAATAAGTTGTCGTTGAATTTGGCAAAAACAAAGTTTATGGTTTTTGTGAAAAGAAAACAGAATGATGTCACTCTGCATATCGATGGTGTACAAATAGAAAAGGTACCCGAGTATAGATTCCTTGGGGTAGTAGTTGATGAAAATCTGACATGGAAACCTCATATATCAAATGTTAAAGCTAAAGTGTCAAAAACAATATTTGTTTTGAATAATGTAAAGTTTCTTTCATCTTGTAGGACACTGAGAATGTTATATTGTTCACTTATTCTGCCTTATTTAACTTACTGTGTTAAACTTTGGAACTTACAAAAAAATGACTTTGTTCCACAAATATTCTCCAGTTTAGGAATATGTTTAGGAGAATGAAATTGGAAAGTTATGTCAAAAGTAGTTGATTTCATCTTCTGAGTTAATTTTTTATTTTATTTTTTTGTTTTTGTTTGTTTGATTTTATTGTTTTGCTTGTGAATGGCCAACGGCGGGGCCATCTGAACTAAGTATATTTGTTTATATATACGAGTATTTTGATTTAGCAGGAGCAGACACAAAATAAGAACATTGTTCTTCCATCTGCTCCCTTTCATTCTTGAAGTTGTAGGACTGTGTTGTATTCTGTATTTGATTTTGTGTTTTTGATGTTCCTGCTGCTTCACGAAAGGAAACAAATAAAGAAAGAAGAAAGAAATTATCAGCTGAATTAAATAAAAGTTAATCATAAAATCAGAAAATGTTTTTCTACATCTAACAAATAAACAGCTTTGATTTTTGACCCACTCTTATTAGCTGATTAAATTAAAACACAAGAGAGATTACAATTTTCAGAATTAAGAACATTTTACATTCTAAACACATGATGAACAGCACAAAGAAGTTCTATTATATTGTGATGCTCAAATACAGCATTTATTTAAATAAAAGAATCTCAGAGATATGTGATGAAGCTTCTTTTGAGTTTCTAAACTAGCAGTGGAATTTACTGTGATGAAGGGGGTCCCACCAAAAAAAGAACTGAAAGTCTGCCAGCACAGATGCTGTTTGTAAAAGCTGCTAAAATAGTGAATTATTTTATTAATTAATGAAGTTCAACTGGTGGTCGCTGTAAAAAGAGATACAGTTGTTGCTCATAAAGAAACCTTTAAACAAATCTACGTTGAGTTTTTGCGTTTCAGTCAGAAAACTTTCAAACTTCAGTAGAAAGTTTTCAAACTCAGGATGTCTTCAGAGTCCTGCACTTCTCCATGCAGACACCAGAGGGCTCCATAGAGTCAACCTGGGCTCCAACCCTTTCCGGGTTCTGCTCTTCTCCATGCAGCTTCCTTTTAGGATTCAGTTTGTTGTTGCTTTTGTGTTTGATGTTTTCAACCTGGTGGAATCAGCAGCATTTGTGCTGTGATGTAGGCGACTAAACGTGGATTTGTGGTAAATATCATGGCTCAAAATGGGAAAAGAGTCACACAAAGGGTAAAAAACCAAATGATTAAGGTGGAAGTTTTAGTTTAAATGAGATTTAGAGGTGGTTTTATCAGCTGTGTGAACAATTTGAGAGAGAATTTCAACAGGACTCCAAAGAACAGACTTTGGACGTGCTTTGTGAATGGATGTGTTCAAAATGATCCAATACTATGGATTGCTGACAGTCTTCTAACATTGTAAATGTCATTGTTTGTTCTGGTGTCATTGACTTTGCTGAATACAAAGCTAAATAAGAGGAAGTTTGGTTGAAGTTTGCATCCTTCATGTGAAAAAGTCCTGGGATAATCCTAAAACTGAACCAAAATAAACATGGATGCATTTGAATGTGTGAACACATGGAGCACAGTTCTAAATATTGATCTCTGTTATTGTTCTCTGACATGTTTTTTTGTCTCCCATCACTCGCGGCGTCTCCTCACATTTGAGTTTTTCTGAAGAAACGAGGCCAAGGTACTTCATAAGTGCATCAACAAGGCCTGTAAAGCTTTGTATATTTCCCCTTTTCTTCCTGCATGATTGTTGTGGAATGTTCAAAAGTTGTGTAATAAATCAGAAAGTAACACAGTCTGATGGTACGACTTGATTCTCTTCACTTATAACTTTGAAGCTTGAGGATGAGATCAAAGATAAAAAACAAATATTTAAACTCTTTCTTTCTTTCTACCTATGGAGCCCCTAAAGTATCAGTATTACTGGTTTCTGTGTACATGAGTAACTAACAGGTCATTTGCTCTGATGAGACGTTTTCAGAGTCAGTTTCCTGATTCAGACATTATGTGAGCTTATTGAGTTTTATTTTACCTTCAGACTCAACTATTGCACATTAAATGTTGCAGTGTGGAAACAAAAGATTAAAATCATGACAAATATAATGTTTCTGGAAATCAATAATATAGTCTGAATGATAAAGAGTCAAAGAGACTTTTCATTTTCTTTTATAGTTTTTAGTTTCCTAGAAAACAATCATATCATAATCAACAATCTGTTTTTCCTTGATATTTATTTTAATATAGGAATTTTTAACCCACCAAAAAAGTCTTCTTAAAATGAGGTTTATAAACAGACATCCATGCAGACTTAACCTTTAATACAAATGTATATATTTTTTAATGTGAAACAAAAGACTAAACATAATTTGATCATAAAATCAGTAAATATTCATCTGCATCTCATCCCTGATCCAACAGTTACTCACTTTTGATTTTTGACTCACTGTTATTAGCTGGAAAAACTAAAACACAAGAGAGATGGAGATTACAATATTCATAAATAAAAACATTTTATATTCAATATGTGTTATTTACAGCAAAAAAATAAACTTTACTACATTGCAGTTAAGCAGCAAAACCAACAACTTTAAAATTGATTTTGAAACAAAGATAATCAGAAAACTATGTTTAGTTGAAGATTTCATGAAGCTTTGAGGACGTCTTCTTGAAGCTCATGTACTCGTGTTCAGGTGTGTTGTTAAGAAATGTTTTATTCTTATTTGATAGATTTTTTTTTATTTTTTTTTGTGTTTGTTTTGATTAAAATTAAGTTTTTTACAAAACCACATTTTTATATTGTTTCACATTTTAATTACACAATGAATCCTGTGTTTGGTGTGTTATTTTGATTAATAAACAAAAACTATTTTTAACACATTATTAGATGTTACATAAACAGTATTTTCCTGAGTTTTGGTTTTCTACTCTGCAGATATATTTCATCATTGAGACTCACAGATCAGTGACTGATTTTTACTTCAATCCAACAACCTGATCTTTCCTCCATTTAAAATGCAGAATCCAGCATACAGAGGCTGAGTGAATGTGGTCTGGACTTTGTGTATGAGAGTCATGGAGTCAGAAACGCTGTAGAAAGACAAAGTTCCTGCTCTGTGATTTAAATAAACTCCAACTCTGGAGGATTGAGGAGCTGAAATAGAAACACTGATCTTGTTGTGATAATATTCATATCCAGTGGGTAAACACTTCAATGCCCAGGATTTATCATTACGTCCAAACACACATTCATCATAGGTTCCTGTACGACTGATATCTTTGTATGCAACTGACACATAAACCCCCCCTCTCCACTCCACCTCCCAGTAACAACGTCCAGTCAGACCTTCTGCACTCAGAACCTGAGACCATTGAACAAACCTGTCTGGATGATTTGAATATTTCTGCCTTACTTTTGTCTGTGTTGCTGTTCTGTTCTGTATACTCAGAGATAGAAATGTGTTTGCTGTGTTTGGATCCAGTGTGATCTGATGATAGTACTTCATGAAGTCCTCTCTGGATCTGAAGTCTTCAAACAGAATAACATCCAGTGTGTGTGAAATCTTTGTGGTCTGGTCTCTGAGAGTCTCCTCCAGCTTCTCTGTGGCCTCAGACACAGCTTTGAGAGCATCATCAAAGCAGTGCTGAGCTTGTTGAAAGCTGGCTAAGTCTGTACAGACACTCAGATCTGACAGGGAGGAGTAGTTGTTGAGAAAATGGAGATGATCTTCTGTAGATGAGAGCTGGTCCAGCTCAGCCTCTGTTTTCCTCAGTTTGGTGATCTCCTGCTGCATCTTCTCCTGGAGTTCTTCCACTTTCCTCACTTCCTCCATCTGATAGGATTTGACCTTCTGCTCCACTTCTGAGCATTTTTGCTCCAAGAGACGGATCAAACCTTTGAAGACGTTCTGACTTTCTTTGATGCTTTTCTCAGCAGACAGATTGATGGTCTCCACCGTCTGCTGAAGCTCTTCTAAATCTTCTTCTAACTTGAGGATTCTCTGTTGGACTTTTTGTCGATCCAGTCCCAGCTTTGTCTGTCTTTCAGCCCTTTCTGCTGCAGCAGACACCATGTCATGACCTTTGTGTTCATCCATGGAGCAGAGAATACAAATACACTTCTGATCAGTGCGGCAGAAGATCTTGATCACTTCATCATGACGAGGACAGATGTTCTCCTGAAGCTTTAGAGTGGCTTTGACCAGCTTGTGCTTCTTTAACCCAGCAACCCTAAAATGGGGCTGGAGGTGCTGCTCACAGTAAGAAGCCAAACAGGTCAGACAAGACATGGCAGCTTTCAGCTTCTTTCCTTCACAGAAATCACAGTCGACATGTTCTGGTCCAGTTGGAGAACGCTCAGATGAAGACGGTTGAAGCTCTGCTTTTCTTGCGTCCTCCACCAACTCTGCTAAAATAGTGTTTCTTACCAGGACAGGCCTTGAAGTGAAGCTTTGTCTGCACTGAGGACAGCTGAGAGCTTTTTGTTCCTCTCCCCAGAAGTTCTCAATACATTCCAGACAGTAACTGTGTCCACAAGGAATAGTGACCGGATCCTTCTGCAGATCCAAACAGATCGAACAGATCAGCTTCTCTTTATCCAGAAAAGTTTGCTGCGCCATTTCTGTGTCCTTCAGGGAATGTTTAATCTCTCTTTCTGTTTCTAGATAAAGACTTGTTCCTCCTTCACTGTTCTGCATGAATTCAGTTTTACATGAATCATTAACAGATCAGTAACAGGAAAGGGAACAGGAACAACATATTGGACTATGAACAGGAAGCAGAGGTCACAGGTAGATCTCCAGTCACACCCAGTAACAGAAATGCTGTTATTGTGAACTTCAAACCATTTAATACTTTTATACTGTTTATGTGTGAAATGTGCTACAGAAGAGAATGAATTTAGAATGTTAGTCAGTGCAGCTTGGAGTCCAAAAAAGCATTTGTACTCTTTTGTTTTTTTTTAATAAAATAACTCATAGGAATACATTTTATGACTAAAACGAGAAGCTGCGCCGATGTTCTATAAATCCTTCCTCCCAGTGATTCTGTCCTACCTACACTTTTTGCACATGCGCAAATCTGAAATACGTCATCTTTTTCAGTTTTAGCGAACTGCCCATAAATCTATGCTACCCCTCAATCTTGTGATCATGATGTGCACCCTTGCTGTAAATTTGTTCGTCGGACCCCCGTGAGGCCGCGCTGCTTCTCCATAGTTCTGCCCTACTCCACCCATATTTCTCTCCTACCCTGCTGTGTTTACGACCAAACATCAAAACTGTATATCAGTTTATTTACAGTAGTTAGGATTATCTGATGATAAGGGTAGGAAAATCTCACGAGGTAGGACAGATCGTTAGAACACCTGTAGTCCTGCTGTCGGGCTTTGCAAAAGCAGGATCTAACGTATTTCTATATATTACTGGACTGGCCCTTGTCTATTCGCTGCTATAGACAGAGACGTGCGCGTGGGCACCATTGCTATGCGGCGAGTCACATCAACAGAATGCAGCTGCTTCATGCATGCATAGCTATACAAAAATCAGGCTAGCTCCCTCATTTTTGAAACCGATTTTCACAAAACATGTCTCCAATTAAAGCTTAGAACATGACTGATGTCGTGGTATATTTAAACTTTTATTATCTCTACAAACTAAGCTGTAAATAGTGCAAGAACTGTGCCTTCTAGTGTTACAGGTAACACGCTGCTGTCAAATGAACAGATTTTGCCTTTGTGCCAGAATCTATAGAACTGAGCTTGTAAATGCTGATTACTCAAGCCCAGAAGGAGAGGATGGATGAAGTTTAATGGCATGACTGATAAACTTGACAAAGTGAAGTAACAAAGCTCATTTCCTGTAAAAACACCTCAAGGAGCTGTACAAATAACAAATATAAATAAATAATTATAAATAAATAATAACACTCTCTAAAACACATAAAAACAAATGAGATATATTTAAACGCTGTAAAGAATTTTTTAACTTTAAACCCATGTATGGTAGACGAGTATACATGGGTTTAAAGCACTTGATTCCTTTACATTTATTCAGTTTGTTTGTAACCGTTGAACCAGAAAAAGTGTTTAGAAAGTTCGAGGTAAAAATGAAAGTGATATTTTTTTTCATTTTTTAGCAGACATTTACACGTCTTCATTGGTTATTAAAAACTCTAATCTGAGATGTATTTTCATCTCAAAACAATGGTTTTCACTCAACTTAGCTCTACTGAAACCATCAACTTTTATTCACTAATTATTCCTTCACTACAGAACTGTTCCTCAGTCTACAGCTAGAGGGCACTGTTTATGTAAAGGTAATTTTTTTGGCCAAAAATAATTTTTCAGTTTTTAAAATTGGAAAGATTAGCAGTTGGTGGTAAATCTCACCTCTCTCTCTTTATGTTATTTCTTTAACAAGATGTTTTAAAATCAAATCTGTTAAAATTAAACTAAACTATTAGAATGTACATTTTTTAAATAAAGTTTCCTCCAAGATTTACATTTCACAAAAATCCTGTTGAGCTCAAGCAAAAAAATGTTTCTGGCAAAAACTGTTTTTAAGATTAATTTGCTTTACTTGAATTAGAATTAACACATTTAAACATCACATGAATCACTCTTAATCAAACATGGTTTGATGGATCATATTACAAGCGTTATTTTTGAGCAATCTTGTACTAAACATTCATTATTTTCTTCCATTTATTTAGCATTTCAGAAATTAGAGGAAAACGTTTTGAGTTTTGCTCTGACACAGTTTTCAAATGATTGAATTTGGTGCAATAATATGTTGTATGTGTTGTAGGCTACATGGGAACTTTGATACTATCACTTTTTATCAATGCTGTTTTTTTAAACCCACATTGAAGTCATTTTTGTCTCTTTAAATGAGTTCCATCCTGTAAACGGATGGATTGAAAATGTCTCCTTTGTAGGTTTCTTTGTGACCCTCCGTAACCAAAGAATGGGATCAGGCTATGAACATTTGAGTTTGTAAACATTTGTTTTTAGGACATTTTCAACTGGCTAAAGAAAAGTGTGTAAAAAATTACAAAAAGATTGTTTGATCTCACCTTGAAGTGGTTGTATCCAATGCTCAGTTGATTTAAAAGGCAGCTTCTTGACAGTTTCAGTCCACTGATATACACTAGATCACTTTCATTGTTTTTGTATTCACTTTATTTAGCTTTTGATACCAGTTTGTATGTAGCTAAGTTTGATATTTAAAGATGCTTTCTAGTTGCGGCTGCCTGCTCGTTCCTCATCCTGACTTTTGTACAAACTCTTTGGAGTCGGAATGATGACCAAGTTGCTGGTTTGTAATCAATACTGGAGATGTTACAGGACGACTGTTAGCTTTGTGCCCCCAATTCACAGCAGACATTTGATACAAGTCGTAGTAGAAGTCGTCTGACTTCAGTTTGACTGAAACTCTGATTTAATGTTAGCATGAAAGGTTTTTAGTCTGTTTGGCAACACGTGAAGTCATGAACTCATGAAGCTTTGTCAAGTACAAACTGTGATCTTTAAGGTAAAAAAAAATCAGAAGATAACTTAGATAAACATCTTATTTCCTATCATTTTCCACAACTTAAAAGTCTGCCAGCACAGATGCTGTTTGTAAAAGCTGCTAAAATAGTGAATTATTTGATTAATTAATGATGTTCACCTGGTGGTCGCTGTAAAAAGAGATACAGTTGTTGTTCATAAAAAAACCTTTAAACAAATCTACGTTGAGTTTTTCTGTTTCAGTCAGAAAACTTTCAAACTTCAGTAGAAAGTTTTCAAACTCAGGATGTCTTCAGAGTCCTGCACTTCTACATAGAGTCCATGCAGCTTCCTTTTAGGATTCAGCTTGTTGTTGCTTTTGTGTTTGATGTTTTCAACCTGGTGGAATCAGCAGCATTTGTGCTGTGATGTAGGCGACTAAACGTGGATTTGTGGTAAATATCATGGCTCAAAATGTGAAAAGAATCACACAGAAGCTAAAAACACAAATGATTGAGGTGGAAGTTTTAGTTTAAATGAGATTTAGAGGTGGTTTTATCAGCTGTGTGAGCAATTTGAGAGAGAATTTCAACAGGACTCCAAAGAACAGACTTTGGACGTGCTTTGTGAATGGATGTGTTCAAAATGATCCAATACTATGGATTGCTGACAGTCTTCTAACATTGTAAATGTCATTGTTTGTTCTGGTGTCATTGACTTTGCTGAATACAAAGCTAAATAAGAGGAAGTTTGGTTGAAGTTTGCATCCTTCATGTGAAAAAGTCCTGGGATAATCCTAAAACTGAACCAAAATAAACATGGATGCATTTGAATGTGTGAACACATGGAGCACAGTTCTAAATATTGATCTCTGTTATTGTTCTCTGACATGTTTTTTTGTCTCCCATCACTCGCGGCGTCTCCTCACATTTGAGTTTTTCTGAAGAAACGAGGCCAAGGTACTTCATAAGTGCATCAACAAGGCCTGTAAAGCTTTGTATATTTCCCCTTTTCTTCCTGCATGATTGTTGTGGAATGTTCAAAAGTTGTGTAATAAATCAGAAAGTAACACAGTCTGATGGTACGACTTGATTCTGTTCACTTATAACTTTGATGTTTGAGGATAGGAACCAAAAAATTCTGAAAAAAACTTTCACAAACTTTTTTCATGTCTATCTACAGAGCGCCTAAAAGGACAGAGAAGTACAAATAAACAAGTAGTACTGGTTTGTCGTGCATACCACAAAAATGTTCTTGTGTAGCTAACCAGTTGTTCAGAACTAGTATATCCCCAGGGCCAAAANCAGTCTGATGGTACGACTTGATTCTGTTCACTTATAACTTTGCTGTTTCAGGATAGGAACCAAAAAATTCAGAAAAAAACGTTCACAAACTTATTTCTTGTCTATCTACAGAGCGCCTAAAAGGACAGAGAAGTACAAATAAACAAGTAGTACTGGTTTGGCGTGCATACCACAAAAATGTTCTTGCGTAGCTAACCAGTTGTTCAGAACTAGTATATCCCCAGGGCCAAAATAAAAAAACTCACCTGACTTTAAAACTCGTTTTCGGTGACGTTCAGAGATACTTCAGTAAATACACAATGGTGAGGTGAAACAAGCAATGCTGCAATGTCTTTGTAGGCGATACTGACGGGAAGGTAAAACTTAATAAGATCATGTACATTTTTTTTTTCTGGTAACTGACCGTGAAAAGATCTCTGTGCAAATAACAAAATATTTAAAACATGACAGATGTATCATTGATGGATGTCAATGATATAGTCAAGGACAAAGAGTCAAGGAGACGTTTTGTCTTCTTTTATTATTTATTTTTTGCTCATAAAAATATCATAATTAACTTTTGGGGTTTCCCCTCATATTCATCATATTATAAAAAGTTTTAACCCATAAAATGTCCTTCATAATTAAGTTTATCAACACACATCCATGCATATTTCAACACCTAAAACAGATAAAGGAAGATAATATCACTTTTTAATATGTAGCATAGACTAATCCACTTTTTTGTCATCTTAATAAATGATTAAACATAATTTGATCATAAAATCAGTTAAACTAAATCTACATCTTATTTAACAAAAACAAACTTTTGATTGTTTTCCCCGCTGTTATTAGTTGATAAAACTAAACTATAAGAGAGATAGAAATTAGTTAATTCTTAACATTTTATATGTAACAACATTTATATACAGAAAACAAAACAAACAAAAAAACAGTAACATTTTTCATATATATCTACATATATAAGCAAAACAATTTCCAGATCATTTTAGAATCAACATTAATCAGCAAAGTAATATTTTATAGACATCATGAAAGTTAAGAAATTTTGGAGGTCGTCTTCTTGAAGCTCACAAACTTGTGTTCAGTTTGGTTGTTTAATATCATTTTATCAGTTTCAGAATTTTTGCGTGGAATGTTTTTTATTTAATATAAAAATGTTCAGTTTGCAGTTAAGTTTTGTAGAAAAATGCATTTTTTTCTATTGTTTCAAATTTTTCCAGTTTTTTTTTAACAAAGTGATTATTAGATTTTACATACAGTGTATTTTCCAGTGATTTTCTTTTTAAATTCAACAGTGCAGACATATTTCATCATTAAGCCTGACAGATCAGTGACTGCTCTTAATTTTTATCCAACAACCTGATTTTGCCTTCATTATTTGATGAAAACCCGAATCCAGCATACAGAGGCTGAGTGAATGTGGTCTGGACTTTGTGTATGAGAGTCATGGAGTCAGAAACGCTGTAGAAAGACAAAGTTCCTGCTCTGTGATTTAAATAAACTCCAACTCTGGAGGATTGAGGAGCTGAAATAGAATCACTGCTATTGTTGTGGTAAAATGTATATCCAGTGGATGAACACATTAATGCCCAGGATTTATTATTTTTTCCAAACACACATTCATAACTTTTTCCTGTACGACTGATATCTTTGTATGCAACTGACACATAAACCTCCCACTCCACTCCACCTCCCAGTAACAACGTCCAGTCAGACCTTCTGCACTC
>NW_023418122.1:25734-33584 GCF_002922805.2 Oryzias melastigma | reverse complement strand
TATTGGCTTGTTTCATACAAGTGTCTTGAGTTGTCAGAGTTTTTGTGAAGAGCAGGAGGAGTCACCTGACACCTTGATGGCCCAACACAATGGAAACGCTCACTTGAGTCCAGTCAGGAGGCATAAGTGTACTGTAGTCTGTAGCCCATGAGGAGAGGCATCTCCTCTGCTTCCTGTAAGTGTTTGTCCATGGGTTGAACAAATTTGTATTTGTCTTTAAGCAGAGAGTATCAACGGAGGAGTAAAAAAGAGACACGTTTGGTTCTGGAGTCTCAGATTACAGACCTTTGAACAAAATGTTTAATCAGTACTTTTGGCGAACTGTGTGCCACATTTTAGCCATTTACAATAAGTGGGACAAATACTATGAAACTTCCTGCACTTTGTGGAAAAAAACAACTTCATGGACCTGCGAAGCACCCTGAATCAAGGATCATTATTAAACGTGAGGGGTTCGGGATCATCTCAGAAACGGGGGATAAAGAAAAACAACAACAACAACAACAAGCTCAGGGCGAAACAAGACAAAGGAGAGGTGAAAGTGGAATGAAGATGGCACAGCTGGGTCTCTAGCAGTTTGACAGAACCCCAGTTGTTCACCACGAGGCCGATTTCTATTTTGTTCTCAGTGGCAGATTCAAGCTTGAGCTCGAGGATGGTTTGCTTTTGAGGTAACAAAAACACACACAAACACTTCCTATTTCCTCCCATTTCCATCCCTCACTTCTGGCAGGTTGTCTATTCACTGAAGAAAGAGCCTCTGCTTTCACACCAAATTTTTTCACAGCAATGATTAAAGCAGCATTGACCTGAATTAACCGTGTAAACACAAACTGTAAAGCCATTAGTCTTACATTAAAATTAGCCAGAAACACTGATTGGGCTTAATGACACAGGCCTACAAGCAAAAGGAGGAAAAAAACCTCCCGAGCTAAAGCACTGGAGATATTGATTGCTGGTTAATCCCTTGTCTTCTCAGCCATTAGGAAGGGAGGTTATTAAGGAAGAGAAATTCCGAGCATTTGTTTCAATAAAAACCTTCCAATATTTTAATTGAAAGCCACTTCCCCAATGAGACTTTGTGTATGCCTGTGCTTTATTCTAAAGAGTTGTTACCTTATTTTCACAAGATGTAAAACGGCAATCGCTATCCATTCCAGATGGAAAAAAAGGCATATCATGCAGTGATTTACAGCACATATAAAATGCAAATTGGTAGAACATATTACATTAGCCTGAAATATTGGTTCTTAGTAGAAGACAACCAGGAGAGGATTTCTTTGTTCCTGCAAAACCACATTTCTGCAGCACAGGACTGTCACTGTTTTCACTGTTCCACTTAGTCTCCGATAAGATTAAATAAAAGCTCCTTAAAAATTCAGTGACAAACATTCCCGCGCTGAAGAAAATCTGTTCAGGTGGAAATGCCAGCGGACGGCAGAGAACGCAGCATGAATATTTAGAGTCTGGATGCAATCTGCTATGCTTCATGCAAAATAAACGGACTCACACTGCCTTCATTTCTCTTCTCAGAACAAAACAATTAAAGGAAAAAAAAAGGTTTATGATGGTGCAGACAAATGTAGAGATGATAAAAGACGGATGATCCAGAAACCACTCATTGAGAGTAGGATCGTTTTTTATGTTAATGTTAGTAGCTGGGCTGCAGTCTCTATGTTTCAGGAGGATCAGAGTAATAAAATAATATATGGAGGATCACAGAGGGATATTGTAGCCCTAAGCCTTAGTCACATGAACCTGTATGGGTTTTTTTTTTGGGTTATTCAGGCCCGTAGAAGATGATATATGTGGCCTCATCTTAAGGGGAGCGCAGGTAAGTCTTGCAATGGAATGCTTGATTGTTGTGGATCTAGTAAATGTATCGTAAAGTATTGGTAAGCTGCACACAAGGAACTCAGACTTAACATATAAACAGCACTCACAGGTTTGTTGTGTAGTATGAGGAATATTGGGGTCTTGAATAACTGAAAAGTCCATGCATGTCATAACTGTTTCACCTTTACTTATGTGTTGCACAAGCGTTTGCTACAACTTGTTGTTCGGAGCATAGCCGTAGAAAAAAAATGTGCAAAATAATTTTTGTCTCTATGGACTTACGACCTTGATATTTTGTTAGGGTCACCTCCATGTCCTGCACAGGTCTGTCCATTTTTCGCCCCAAAAACAGCCCAAATCCACCCGTGATTAAGGCTTATGAAAATTGACTTGAAGCTTAATGGTAAGTTTTAGGGCCAATTCGAATTCTTCCCTTCTCCCTTACCCTCCATTTGTATGGAATTTATAGTGCCAGTGGTTTCTGAAATATTTTATTTTAAAATCCCATCCTCCAAGCAGAGGGATACAGAACCTCGCAAGGGAAAACCGAGGACAAGAGCTTTTCTTCACATGGGTGCACTCTGAAACACACAAGTATACATTTCAATGAAATTCATGACTTTGTTTAGTATGACCTTTTTAACGTCCAAATTATGAGACACTATATTCTCATAACTCTCCGTTTGGAGGGTTAAAAGTAGGGGTAGGTAGAAGGGAAAAATTCAGATTAGTGATGGATTGAGAGGGCCATGACCATGAAGAGGATCTTGAAGGGTTTCTAACCAGAATCCTCCAAGAGGAATTCCAATAAGTAGCAATGAAGGCATGCTGAAGAGATGGGAGGGGCGTGGTCAACGACAGGAATCGCTCTGGTTATGAGGGTGTTGGCTGGGTTTATGCCAATGGGTGTAGGACAAACAGGGTCAGTGGTGATGTTGTATGCCCGCACTTAGTTTTTTTACCTTTGTTGAAAACCTAAAGCGCTTTACAGTCACATACCCATTTACACATTAACACACACATTCACACACTGGTGGTGGCTCCGCTGTCAAACACTTGCACCAACCTTCCACCAGAGGCAAGTAACACGTGGGTGGCCAAGGCGGGAATCAAATCTGTAATCTACCAGTCAGAGGTCGACCGCCTTTCTGCTGCACCACGGCCGCTCCAGAGTGGATCAGCAATGTGAACCTGATGTGAACATAAAATGGAGCGCAGCAGGAAACACCACTAGGATCTGGCACTGACGGACATAAGTCTGACTGAGCTGGAGAATGACATGAGCCAATCAGAGGGAAACAGGTAGAAGCTGAGGCATGGTTGTGAAACATGACAAGAGAGGAGAAGCTCTCGCTTTCAAGATTTGCATAAAAAATCTTAATCTTAATCTTAAAAGGCTTATTGGTTTAACACCTTGACACCGACTGATGTAATGGGATGGCAGGGATCAATAAAGTATCTTTATCTTATCTTATCGTAAATATGCATCAAACCACTTCGACTCCAAAATGACCTTAATTTAGCAGAAACTTAAAATCAAAAACACAAATTACCTTTTTATTTCCTAGCAGAAAATAAATTCAGACATCAAAGAGTTGATTAAAAACAAATATTGTTGGAAAATTAGGCTTTGAAAATGTTTTGGTTAAAAAATGCAAGGCTGTGAATGTTAATGCGCTAATGCATGTGAACAATCAAAAAGAATTAACGCGTTCATTTTTATAAACATAAATTAATCAATTGGGATCAATTGCAATTAATTTCTTTCCAGGTTTGTGATTATTTTGTTAATTTTGTTATTGATTCTCAGTCCTGAAAAAAATGACAAAAACTGCAGTCTGACAACAAAATAATTATTTTTTTTCCTCACTCCCCACTGAGTTTAATATCTACCAATATCAGTTAAATGAAATGTTTGTGTTTTATTATGAACAAATAACCCTCACTTAGATTTAATTAAATGGAATATCTATATTAATAAGGGTAGGTCTCTATTTAATTTTTCTGAAAAAAGCCCAAATTTCCAAGTAAAAACATGGACGTTTTCCATGTACATCTGATTACTAAACTCCCAGAGGATCGGCCCCTTAACTCCATGTAGAAACTAAGACAGCTCTGGCTTAGCGAGAAAAAATACCATGAGTTATTACTCCCTAAAAAGCCCAGTTGAGTTATTTTTTATAACTCTAAATATTGATTAATTGCTCTTGTACTGCAGCCCCTATATATTTTTTCCGTCTGCACATAATAAATCATTTGATATTTGATTTAGTGCGTTGAGCTGTCAAGAAGAATTTAAGGGACTCATCTGAGAAGAGGGGAGGAGCTGAAAGTTTAAACTGTGAGAGTAGAATCACTTCAACTGGTGGTTTTGCAAACCGAATTATGAAATATTAACCACTAAATTAATCAGACAGTAAATGAATTAGGTTAGAATGTAAAGTATCCCCCAGAGGCATTAATAAACCTGATAGGTAGGAGGGAAAAAGTAAGAATATTTTTAGTTTTACTATAAAAGAAAAAGTATTGTTAAACAGAATAAACAAAATGTTAAGAACTTTCTGACATTTGAAAGCAGATTAAGAAATAGGAGAGTGAAAGACCCAAAGGAGCGTGGGGGGAGGGGGTGTCTTCTGTTTGAGTCTGGAGCCTTGGAGGGTTAGATAACATCTTTAATATTTGATAACAGGGTTCTCCAGGTACTGCAATATGTCTACCAATAAGAAGGAGAGAGAGAAATATGCCAATGTACGCCAGACTAATGCGGCATCTTTTATCGAGACACCTCAAGGTGATCTTACACCTCCTTTCAAAATCCAAAGCTGCTTCTAAGACTTTCTCTCAGTTTTTTTCCAGTTTTTAACCTTTTTGTCATATATTCGAGAAAAAAAATGCAAGACGGAATAAAACATGTCAACATCATGTTAAAGGAATATTTGCCTTACACCAGAGATGCAGGCTGTTGTCCAGTAAACACACAAACATCACAAGTTCTCCCTTGAATGCTACAGAGCTTCATTGCTTTGTGTTGGACTGTGAGGGCAACTATGATACACAGCTTTTCATATTTACTAGAGATCAATTTTCTGAGCATTAATGTCAAAAGAAGGTCTATCTTCATGGCATCACTGACATCCCATACCACGAAGTGAACAACACTCACCTTCTTATTGATACCTGAGCTCCCCGGCCCTTCAGTGTAATTTATTGCTCCAGTCTATTCTGTTTTTAATATTACTTTTCAANTTTTTTTTTTTTTTTTTGTCTGCACCACAATTACCGCGATAAATCAATTCACAAAACTTTTAATCCCAAGAGAATACATTTTTGTAGAACACAGCGGCTTCAAAAGTTACCCAGACTGAGATGGGGAAATAAGACATTTCCTCGCGGCGCTTTCCTTTGATGCTCGGTGCAGCCGCACCGGTTTACGTGAGCTGGCATCATCAACACTCACAGTTTCATCAGCCATTGATGTAGATGATGTTTGTGTGATGACATGCGCCTGAGCGAAAAAGACAGGAGCAACACAGATAATGTTGTTTGACCTTATTCCCAAGAGGCTGTAACTGTGTGAAGCATTTGTTTATTCAAGAGGCCGAAGCCGAAAGAAACTGACCACAGATTACAGAGGTTCTGGTTTGCACCAGAGTACAAAAAATTGATAACAATTAACAAAAAAAAAATAGAAAGACGGTTTTCTTGGATAATAATGAAAAGCCCAAAACACACATCAAATGATTACAATTAAGAGAAAACAACATATTGATTTCTTGTTGGTGAACATCCAAACGGTAATTATTCTCTTTCTTATTTTGAACACAACTGCTGCTCCAAGTCTACAAAGAGCAAAAGAAATTCAGAGAATAGTCGGCAAAAAAGCAAATGTTGCAACACAGCAACAAAGTTGTTGCACTTTAACACCACTATGTAATTATAACACAAAAAATGGTCACACTGAGGCGATTTATAAAAATCTGCACTAAAAACTGGATGTAGCATCAAGAACTGAAAACTTCAGCTCTTTAGCTTTTGCATTAAGGATGGAGAAGCCTCAGTTCAATGTGTCCACCCCAAAGAACCAGTGTCATTCTTTAAACATCTACATCAAACATGATGGTGAAGCGTTTTCGTTTTTTCTTTCACACAATCATGTACATCTTACTCAGGGTCACACAGGAGGAGACTTAAACATGTGATTATCTGGTTTTCACTGTTATTTTCACTGGTAAACATTAACAATTCCTTAGAATGATTAAACTCAGTGTTTGTGGTTAAAAAGCAGCTTTTCTGCTAGAGTCAACTTGGCATGATTTTTTTAGTTCTACTATAATATCAGTTGTTTCTTGTGTACCATGCTGGGGCTTTCCCAATTTGGGGAACACACGATTTCGAGTTTGAACCGGTGGCCTGGGCTCCGTCCAATTGTCAGAAACAGAAGAAAATGGGAGCAAACTAACTCACATTAAGGGGGTTCTCAAATTAAATAGAAAAAGAAAGATCAAGCAATTAACAGCAAGTTAGGGTGAGTTAAAAAAAATAGTGGACATGCTGCTAGGAAAACCAAAACCCGTAGTTTCATGACAGTATCATCATAGTTTTAATACAGATTCACCACACAGAAGATGTTAGCTTTATACTAGGGGTGCTGCAAACAATCAGCATATTATACATTCCGACAATCCAACCAAATAATTCTGTTTGAGACAAGTTGTCAGTCGAATCGACCCATACCAGGGCTCTGTAACCTCTGGAGCCACATGCAGCTCTTTCATCCCTTTATTGTGGCTCTTTAGCTTTAATGAAAAATGTTAAAGACTGAATACATAATAGATTAGTTATTTAAGTTTTGTCATTTCTGCTTAGATTTTTAACATGTCAAATAACTACCGTAAGTAAAAAAAAGTTTAATTTACTGTCAGAAATTCTGTAGAAATGTTCTTTAAATTTGTGTTTTAATTAATAATTGCTCAAATAAAAGAGTCCAAACACTGTTTTATTTTGGTAAATTACACTAAATTGGTTAAAGTTTCGAACAAATGCAGTTAAAAATGATTTAAAATTATATGTTTTGTACCTGGGCTGCACGGTGGCGCAAGTGGTTAGCGCTCTCGCCTCACAGCGAGAACGCCCCGGTTCGACTCCCGGCTGGGACCTTTCTGTGTGGAGTTTGCATGTTCTCCCCGTGCATGCGTGGGTTTTCACCGGGGACTCCGGCTTCCTCCCACCGTCCAAAAACATGCTTCATAGGTTAATTGGTGACTCTAAATTGTCCCTAGGTGTGAATGTGAGAGTGAATGTGTGTGTGATTGAGGCCCTGCGACAGACTGGCGACCTGTCCAGGGTGTACCCCGCCTTCGCCCATCAGTAGCCGGGATAGGCTCCGGCACCCCGCGACCCCGAAAGGGACGAAGCGGTCAAGAAGATGGATGGATGGAGTAAAAAGCTAATTTTATTCTAAATGTCCTGAGTTTTTTTGTTTGTTTGTTTGTTTTTAATAAATAGATTCTGAGCGTAAAATGAAAAAGAAAATGTTGGTGGCACACCAAAATCTTAATGATAAAAAAGCATAATGTTTGAATGTCTTGCATTTTTTATTTATGTTCAGCATAATGAAGGACCGAAGGACCTTTTTTGACACTGGGCTGGTTTTATTTTGAAAGAAACTAGTGTGTGCTCCTGTCAAAAGTAAAAGAAGTTACAACTGTATAAACAATGTTGTAATTTAATCATTGTAATATTTAAGTTACATTTATATATCAATGTTTAATTGACAATAAGGCATAAATAATGTGCATTTTTTACAACAAAGTGGGACTTTGTGGCTCTTGTAGGATTCTGGTCAGAAACTTGAGCAAATGGCTCTTTTAGTGTTAAAGGTTGCATACCCTAACCTATACCATAATAGCATATTATAATAGCATATACATTGATATTGAAAAATACCATTTGGATTGAGGTACAGTAGGCTTATTTTACTATAGCGCAAACACATGTGATGGCAGCAAAAAATG
>NW_023418122.1:9110-10110 GCF_002922805.2 Oryzias melastigma | reverse complement strand
TAAAACTTTATTAATCCCACAGGTAGAGATTTACCAAAATATTGAGATCAGTTTCAGTTGAACGCTAGACGAGATCAGACATGCAACAAAAATTCACACACGGGTTAAGGTTGAAACGGAGAAGTCATGAAGATACACGACTTCCTGAAGCCAGAGTTCGTTTTTGTCGTCTCCGGTCTGTCGCCTATGCCGTCAAATCAGGATCAGCTTAAAGTGAACAGAAACACAGATTGAAAACTTAAAAAACAGATATTGTAAGTGGAAAAAAAAAGTAAATTGAAGAAAAAAAACAGAAAAAATTGAAAAGAAAATGTTTTTGAAAATGTGAAATAAAACTGAAATTTCGAAAAGAAAATGTTTTTGAAAATAAAAAAAAAGTGTGAAAACTTGAAATAAATATATATATATAAATAAATAAAAAAATACTGATTGAAAACAAAACAAATTATCCATTAGTAACAGCTGCTGTTTTGCATTTAAATTTTTTAAATCTTTTACATGGGGGCTTTAAGCTCTTTGACTACCTGGAAATTGATGTAAAATTAGGCTCAGCTCAGCAGAAAAAAACTCGAAAAGAGAATTGAAACTGAAAACTGAGGAATGGAAGTGAAGATTAAAAAAAAAAGAAAAGAAAATTCAAAAACAGCATTTTTTTAAATTTTCTTTTGTTTCAAACTTTCTATTTTTTCTTTCTGTCCAAACCACCAAAATGCAGAAGGCTGCACCTGAATGACAGGAGGAGTTAGAGGAACAACTAAACGTCCCTGCTCGAGCCATAATGCAAGAATATTTTAAGCATTCCTTTTGGAAAAACTGTCAGTTTGTGTTAATGACTTGATGTTCTCTATCTGCAGATGTGTGTCTCCATCCTTCCAAACCGTCCATTGCTCTACAAGACTCCACCAACTCCTCCTCCTGTCCAGATCTCGAGTGCGTATTTAGCGGAGCTCCCCTCTACCTCTACTCTTCATTGGCTGTCATCAACGTGGTCGTCCTCCTC
>NW_023418122.1:1869-8171 GCF_002922805.2 Oryzias melastigma | reverse complement strand
TTTTTTTTTACTCTTGAGTATTACACCACTCCTTTACTGTCCATTTTCAGATACGTTTTCTGACAATGTCCCATAAAAAATGTTAAAATAAAAAAAATTCAGGTAAAGAAAATGAGCAAATACATATTTTCAATACTTATACATAGTTTTGTTGCTTTTTCATCCATCAATCAATCTTCTTCCAGTCAAAGATGCCCAGATCTTCCTGCATCTCCCCTGGGGTACCCCAACACATTCCCAGGACGTACTGGCTCCTCTCAATATGGATATTGGTAGTTTTTATTTCCTCTAAAAAAATAAAATAGAAACTGCATTTTCTTTAAAGTCATTCTAATGATAAGATATAGATGTTTAATGACTGCCTGGAAGGTTCACATAAGGGATAAAAAAAAAAGATTAATCCCATCAATCAAAACCATTCAAAGAATTTTGAAAACAATCGAGATAAACATTGTTGAGCAAAGTTAAAAAAAAAAAAAAATCTCTAGTAGTCCATTTAAAAATGGAGCTTTAGCTCCAGTGTTAATGTTCTTGGAACTACCATCACAGAATTCCAAAGGATTTTGAAGCTGAAAGAAACATCTTTATGCAATTATTTACAACAGTGATGTGTTCTTGGGCCAGAAATAAACCAGCTGATTCTGACAATGTGTTGATCTGTCTGTGTCTGTATTCTGTCATCAATCACTTCTGACTATTGTTACGGTCCCAATAGGCGGACAAGCCTCAGTCTAGGGTGAAGACACAAGTGGGCCATTAGCTTCACCTGCCAGGTGAGCAGAAAGACATGTCTGGATGCAGAACATCAGCAGCAGACATAACACCTTCACCCATAGCTTGTGAACATGGGAGCAAAATCCTGCAAGTAGAAAAAAAAGAAAACATGTTCACAAGCAACACAGTCTGATATGAGCNCAGACAGACATGTCTGGATGCAGAACATCAGCAGCAGACATAACACCTTCACCCATAGCTTGTGAACATGGGAGCAAAATCCTGTAAGTAGAAAAAAAAAGAAAACATGTTCACAAGCAACACAGTCTGATATGAGCTGTTGGTTTTAGAGACAACATGCATATCTTGCTGATGTTCCATAACTACTGGCCCACACCACAAAGAGGTTCTGCTGTGCAATAGCGAACCTAGTGGATAAATAAATGGTCTGGAATTTTCAGGTTCATCGTCACAGAGCCACCTTTCCTGTGAAAGTTTTAATGCTAGGCGTACAAATGAAGGTTCCGCTCCAGCTGCATGTACACTGTGGATGGCTTCTGCAAGTCGAACTGATAGGTCTGTGCTGACCAGAGAACCCTGATTTCCACCCTCAGTGCATGGAAATGGTCCAGCACAGTCCCCAGCAGTCCTCTCAAATGGCCCATCCACCATCGGAAACTGGAACAGAAGACCACCCCCCCGTCGGTGCAAAGGTGGCCAATTGTGCAAACGAGCTCTTCTGTGCGAGGTGTGGCCTCCATCTTGATTCCTAGGAGATACTAAAAGAAACTGGGAAGTTAATGGAGGGTCATTCTTTTGTTGTGGGACCAATTGTTTTTGAGGAGAGACTGCAAATTCATCTGAAGCAATCTCAGAGAAAGATGAAAATCCAAATAAAGGAGGATCAGGGACCTTAGGCTCATGACCACCAATCAAAGTCTGACGCTCCACTGGTTGGTGGTCTGGGGCCTCAAGATGGGCCATGAAGCTGTTGCTCAGGCCTTGAAAGTCCTTTTCAAATTCAACCAGCTCCTGTTTTTGAGCTTTGATCAGGAACACATTTGGATGCTCTGCAACCACATCAGGTCCCTGATTTAAAAAAATTGGAGCAGCATAATGGTTGAATAGGACTTCACCCCCAGCCAAGTCATCCTCACTTTTCTCGAGACATCCAATATCTCCTCCACAAACCTCCGGCTCAACATTGTGTGCATCCAGCACCACAGCCTTCACCTGCTCATAGTCCAGACTCTCAATGGTTGGCAAGGATGCTTGTGCTTCTTGTCCCTTTCCAGTAAGAACTCTTTTCAGCAAAAGTGGCCAAACAGTTTTAGGCCNTGATCTGTTAGAACAAGAGTTTGGCACAGGTGAAAGACTAGATCTAATGGCATTGATTTTACCTATGAAGTGGTCTGCGAAGTCCTCACATGCAGCATTAGATGACGGCACGGAGGACTTAATAAAATATTTATTTATTAAAATATCTATTGTTTGCTCCTTTATCTCTATTGCTCCTTTAGGCAAATTTGCCTTCGATTTTCCTCCTTAATTTTTCGTAGCTCTAACTCATGTGCCATTTCCTTCTTCCGAATTCTAAGCCTTAGCATTTCAACTTCAAGCTCCTTAAGACGGAGCAACTCAGCAGTAGCTTTCCACACTGGCAAACTCATTCTGCTTACACAACTGGAGAGGTAACCAATACCTCAATCCACACCAACAAAATTCCACTTGGACCAGACCAAAATGGGCAATCCTCAGTGCGATACGCAAGTACAGTTGGCTGCACAACACACTAAAGACAAGCCACAACACAGGGGCTTAAGAGGAGAAAAGAGGGAGAACAAAAACTTGGAGGCAGGGAGTAAACAAACAGCAACTGGTGTCCAAAAATATATATATACGCGTAACAGCACCCAAAACACCACAACAGAAGCCCAGGCAATAAAGTCTGTAAAAAGACAGGCCTCCACACAAGTATTGCCCCAATAATGCTACTGATCAGATGGGATAAATCCTGAAAGGCTTAAACAAAGTGCCAGTACAAGGCACAAAATTGCCCCCAACCAAAGTACTGACACAAGCCACCAATGCGCACACCAAAACGCCAGGGCAGAAGACAGGAGCAATACAGGCTGCAAAAAGACAGACCTCCACACAGTGTTGCTCAAAAACAATTCTGCCACTGGTCAAGAAGGATTCATCCCGGACGAGCCCCCAAATGTGTTACGGTCCCAATAGGCGGACAAGCCTCAGTCTAGGGTGAAGACACAAGTGGGCCATAACACATGGAACTGGACAACAAGAGGATGAGGAACACAGTTTTATTTCAGAACTGAACCAGCCACCTTGACCGTCGGAGTCAGCAGCTCCCTGCTAAGGCTGCCTAACAGAAATATACCTATTTAAAAGAAACAAAGCAAGCCCGCAAATAAAGACTGCCAAGGCCCATCCCCAAAACTAACATAAAAAAACCCAGCAGTGTAAGATTGCCGAGGAAACAAAGAAGAAAAAGAGAACCAAACAAACCAGCACCACTTTAACATAAAGCCCTCCTCTCTTGCTGCCCAGTCTGCTGCTCTGCTCCCTACCCTGCCTGCCTCCTGGTTGAGGGCCTCCTCTGGCTTAAATACCTGGCAGGTGGTGATCAAGATAATTAGCTTCACCTGCCAGGTGAGCAGAAAGACATGTCTGGATGCAGAACATCAGCAGCAGACATAACACTATATATACATATATATATTTTTACCCTGAAAGTTATTGAGGACCGGAACATTGATCTCTCTGTATATGGAAAAAGTTACACCATAAGCTCTGTGTGATCTGGTTTATGTTCTTTTTTTTCCCCCTCTCTCTCTGTCTGTTACTGTCTTACATTGCCTGGACATTACCTGACTCTCTATGAAATAACGGACTGAACTCATTGATATGGTTGGATCTTTGTCTTTGTTAAAGAATCTTGTCATAAGTTTTTGTTTGTTTTTTTTATCTGTGGTCCTTCTCCAATAAAAATGTGATAAAAAAAATCTTTATTTATTAAAATATCTATTGTTTTAAAAAGAAATTTGGGATTATTTTTATTTTCTGTAATGATGTTTGAAAAGTAACTGAGTTATTGTAAATTTTGAGCTGTTCCTTTAAAATTTCTAGATGAATTATTAATTTAGACTTCCTGTATCTCCTCTCTGCTCTTCTGCACTTCTGTTTCAGACACCGGTAACGCTTTATATTAAGGTGTGCTTGTTAAGTATTAATANGTCAGTCTTCCATGGTGTTTTAACAGTGGTTCTTAATGTTTTTGTCTTTACTGGAGCCACTGTATCTAAGGAAGACTGAAGTCTGTTATTGAAATCATCAACCATAAAATCACAGGATGCAGATGAAGTTTGAGCAGGAGTTTGGTTAAAATTATTAATAAAACTTGCAGCCACTTCAGGATTTATATACCGTTTCCTCACAGTTCTCACTGAGGCTTCCTGCTGGATTTCACTGGTGACATTAAAAAACACACAGCAGTGATCTGATATTGCTAAATCAACAACAGAGGACACCCCGGCAGACAGACCGTAGGTGATGACGAGGTCGAGGGTGTGTCCTCTGTTGTGAGTGGCCTGTGTGACATGTTGTTTAAAATCCATGCTGCTAAGAAGATTTAAAAACTCACAAGCATAGACATCATCATTTTTATAAACATGCAAATTAAAATCACCAGTAATTAAAATCCTGTTGTACCTAATATGAAGAGATGATAAAAATTCAGAAAATTGTTCAATAAAACAGGAAGGAGGGTTTGGTGGTCTATAAACTGTGACAGCTAAAACAGGTGGGGCACCAAAGAGAAAAGCATGATGCTCGAAGGATGAGTATTTGTTGAATACAATATTTTCAGACATTATTGTTTTGTGAGCTATCGATGCTGTACCACCACCTTTCTTACCTCCCCTGATAGAAAATAAAAAGTTAAAATTAGGTGGAGAAGCCTCAGTGACAAAAGCTGGAGGATGTGGATGTCCTGGTTCGACCGTCAGCTGGGAATGTTTTTTAAAGAGCGGAGTGTGAGATCAATGTTGATGCTGAGAAGACGGGAACCATTATTGTTGGGATGTAAACCGTCTGCTTTGAAAAGATATGGTCTACTATAGAATGTTGTAAAGTTATCAATGTATGGGATGCTCATGGAGTGACAATATGATTTTAACCAAATATGAAGCTGACAGATGCGAGAAAACATGATGTCTCCATAACGGGGTGAAGGAAGTGGTCCAGATATTATACAGTTTATGTTCAACAGCTGAATGTTATGGATGAGGTTGATGAAGTCTATTTTAAGAGTTTCTGATTGCTGCAGTTTTAAGTTGTTGGTGCCTGCATGTACGATGAAAGTCTCCGCCGAGGGGTGTTTAGCAGTTAGTTGGTGGATTGAATTGTTAATGTCATTGACGACCGCTCCAGAGAGTGACCGTGTGTGGCACCTGCTGACCCGGACATGCCGGACGATAGAGTCTCCCACGATGAGGACGGGCTGCAGAGGTCCGGGTCTTCCCGCGACGGCAGCTGAAGGAGCCTCCGCTCCAGCGGGCTCAGGTGAGGAGATGGGACACCCAGTGCGACGCTCCCTGGCAGACAGCGATCCAACGTTTGCTGCGGAAAGTGGATGCCCTGAAGCCGGCGAAATAGATGGCGTGGCGCGCGAACACCGGGACAGCTCGCCCGAGCGTCGGGCCACAGCTTCGCGGATCAGCCTGCGGCGTTTCCCTCTCGTGGCGGGCACCGGTGGAACAGCGGAGGCTGCGGGTGGCAGGACCGGCGCCGTGGATCCATGAAGAAGCACACGCCGGTCAGGTTCCAGTAAAGCCGGCATCGAAGCAGCTGCAGACGCCGTTAGATCCGAGGAGGAGGAAGCGGGAATTATCACCTGGCTGAGACCAGCAGCGGAGCCCGATGACGTGGTAGGAGCTTTGTCCGATCCCGGCTCCGGTGAGCCCGCTCGGGTTGTTGCCGCAGGGAGGCCTTCAGACAGCGGGGCGTAGCGGTTGGTGAGAGCTAGGGTCCCCGTGCTGGCAGTGTCGGGTTTGGATCCACAGTTCCTCAGCCCACGACTGCTTGGGCGTGGAGCAGAGGGCTGGGGCCCGGGGTGCAGCGCCGGCCTGGTGTTCGTGGAGGTCCTGTGGACTGCTGGCCTCCACTTCAGAGCTGCTGCTGCTGGTGGTGGTGGTGGTGGTGGTAGGAGCCGCTTCTGTCCGTTCCAGTCCGTCGTTGTTACGGCCACATATTTGGACAACGTTGCTGTCAGCTTCGGTGGAGTTGGCTTCAGGATGAAGTTCGCCAAACCACGGTAGCGTCTGGGACAGTGAACGATTGGCGTTGATGGAATATTGCAGATGTTGGATATACTTAGACTGGGAAGAGGATACTGAGATAAATTTCTCTATGAGAAGTTGTTTTTCTCTGAGCTCCAGTCTAAGTTTTTCAATGGTGTCCTGTAGTTTGCAGTGTCCTGGATAGCAGTCGTCACACACGGGAGTGTTAGAGACGCCGTCAGGTGGAGCGGCAGCCATCACAGCGAGCCTGCATGGATATTCATTTGCAAC
>NW_023418122.1:0-1311 GCF_002922805.2 Oryzias melastigma | reverse complement strand
CAAATGCAAAAAGAAAAAGAAATCAACTGTTGAATTTCCTGTTTGTTACGGCTAAAATTGCAATCTGGCTCACCAGACGTAATCAGGCAAACTCTAAGGGATGTGTTGATGTTCAACAGATGTTTTATGCTAATTTATGATCACGGTTACGCGTGGAATATGCTTATTTCAGAGTGACTGAAAGGCTGGAGGAATTCTCCCAAACCTGGGCTGTAGAGAAAGTTTTGTGTCATGTGACTGCTGATGGGGAACTCCTTTTCTCCTTTTGAACCTCAGAGTTCATGTCATCATTATTTCTTTTCTTTTTTATCATGTGGATTATTTTGTAAATATTAGAATGGTCCAATAAAGGGCATTTTAAAATCAAATCAAATCTCTCTCTCCCTCTCTCTCTGTCTCACTCACACAGCTGCAGGCCTGGAGGAAGCTGCTTCTGCTGTTCTTCCAGAGTCCACACCGAGCACCACTGAGGCTGCTGGTGGGTCACAGATTGACTCTGGCACCTTTCAGGAGTTTGCTGTTGGGCAGGAAGGTGATGTGCCGAGTCGGGGGGAAGATGTGTGTTGCTACAGATGTTTCTAAGCAGGTAAAAGCTGGGGCTGTAGCTGAATGTGAATCAGACTCAGATTGTGTCTCTCTGCGGGTAGTGATGATTTTTACACTCTTGAGGAGATTAATGAATTCCTCAATTACTCTTACTGTAAACAAGTTATTTCTCAGATCCTGAGAGGTTTATCTGCACCTCAGAGACCCTTCAAAAAAAATTGTTAATCTTGACGTGTCGATGAGAAAAAGCGGTTCAGACTAAAGAGACATGTGACAGGTCTGCAGAAAAAGCTGAAAGCTGCAGCAAAGATAAAAGGTTCAAAACGAGTGAGACTCACACATGAAATGATGAATGTGTGTGGCTGGAAGAGCTCATCACCACTGTCTCTTGCACTTTTCACAGGCCTCTGTTTTCTTATGGATAGGGTCACCAGTCTGTCACAGAGCCTCAATCACACACATTCACTCTCACATTCACACCTAGAGGCAATTCAGAGTCACCAATTAACCTATGAAGCATGTTTTTGGACAGTGGGAGGAAGCCGGAGTACCCGGTGAAAACCCACGCATGCACGGGGAGAACATGCAAACTCCACACAGAAAGGTCCCAGCCGGGAGTCGAACCGGGGCCTTCTCGCTGTGAGGCAAGAGCGCTAACCACTGCACCACCGTGCAGCCCGGGCTGTCCTTTTCTCATCCAAATTGGATTTCAATATTATTAACCAGGACTAAGTGATAAACTAGAATGGGCGGGGCCTGTCTACA